>NW_007732382.1:131512-133328 GCF_000696425.1 Galeopterus variegatus | reverse complement strand
ACAGCTGGGGGTCTGTGTGTGTCTGCTGAGTGGTGGGGGCTGTTCAGGGCTAATTGTGCTCCTTCCCTACACCACTCCCGCCTCCTCCTCCAGCTGGACAGCCCTGCTTTGTCAGGGAGGATGGGGGTATGCTTTCTGGGTCCTCAAGTCTACAGGCGCTGCCACCCAGAGATTAGGGTTCAGAGCCCTTCACCTGGTGCCCCCTTGGTCCGTGTCCATCCTAGGATCTAGAGTTATGGTTATCTATGAGTGCCCAGGCACTCATCCACGTGCTCGTGAATTCACAGAGCAGGGTAAGCTACAGGCTGCCGGACTCTGCCAAGCCAGATGTTCAGAATGGTTATAAATTATCTGCTGTGGAATAAACTTCCCTCTGGCCCCTCAGTGTAAGCTCACCCAAAATCACATAGCTAAGGATCAATTAGCTCACCCCCAAACAGTTACCACGCCTCCCTCGTGGCATGGGGCTGTGCTAACTGCAGGCCCTGGAGGATCCTGCTGCGGGTACATCAGGCCCCATCTGCTTGGCTTGCGTTGTGTCACACATTGGAAAGAGAATTAGCAGCACAAGGCAGTAAACACTGAAAGTCAGGTGTGGGGTCTGTACCCTGATTGCTCCAGAAAGGGGGTGGGGGCTCTGGCTAGGGAAGGCTCTTTGGAAGAAAAGGAGACTTAAGCTGTCCCCAGGACAGGTTAGGATGCTGACAGGGAAGACGTTTCAGGTGGAAGAGGCTGACCGTGCAAGACCTGGAGGAAGTGAGGCTAGGCCTGTCCAGGGATGACTCTCTGACTGGTGAGGCATGACTGGACCATGAGTGAGGTTGCAGAAGGGTTCATATCAGTTCCTTCTAAGCAGGAAACCCTTGATGTCCACATTCCTGCGCCATGTAAGCCAAAGAGCCAGGGCTGTGGAGGTTGAGTCCTGGCTGCCTGAGTCCTCGTTTCAGTCCTCAAAACCTTGGGGAACATAGGAGGGGAAGAGAGAGGCAGAGCAGGCCAGGCTGTGGTCTGCAAGAGGCTCCTCGGGCCTTACCCACCAGCCCTGTGTGCTCAGGGGTGTCCAAGGAGGCCACCTTTTGTGCCAGGGCCCATGGCAAACCCTCACTGAGAACAGACTGAGCAGCCGCCTCCAGGCCAATACCTTGGAGCCAAGACCCACCCACTGCCAGCCATGCCTCGACCTGAGGAAGTCTGTGATGTGTGAGCACAGCCCACAGGCGTTTCAGGAGCCTCACTCACAGGGCTGGTGTGGACGCTGGCCTGTGAGGCTGTCACCCACTCCTGGACTGAGCTTCCTCCAGATACCTCTGGGGGGCTGAGTGTGGGGGTGAAGCCAGGATGCTCCAGGGCAGTGGGGATCCTGACTCTTGAGCTTTGTCATTCTTCTTCCCAAGACTGCTCAGCAACCCCCACTCCCCCACCCAGTTCCTCCCCAGAAACCCCAGGCCTCAGATATTTAACAACTGCTGCAGGGTAGGTGGACCACCCAGCTCCTGATGGAAAGGATGCCCAGTCCAGGATGGATTCTCATGGGAGAGTCTCAGGGACTGCATGAGCTGCTGCATCCACACAGTGACCCTCTCCTGTGAGCCCCCACCTTCCCACCGCCCCTGCCCACCCCCCGCAGGACTTGGCTTAACTGAGGATAGACTGCTGAAAGCAACTGATGTCTTTCAGATCTTGAGAAACATCAGGGTGACTTTTTAAAATAACATATTAGTGAAGAATAACACATACAGAAAAATGAATAAATCCTAAATGTAAAGCTCAATGAGTTCACGGAGAACATGCTCGTGTCTGCGTAACCAGCACCAGA
>NW_007732382.1:129770-130642 GCF_000696425.1 Galeopterus variegatus | reverse complement strand
CATTGAGAGGAGTCCCCAAGAAGAGGGAAAATGGGGAGGACAGCAGAGACCAGAGGGTGGAGAAAAGCTCTGTGTGAGTGTGGAAGAATGATCTGGTAAGTGTGGCAGGCCACAACCAGCTGTAAACTGGGGGCCGCACTTAGAACAGGGAGCCACCTAGGAATTTCGTAGTATCAATTGCAACATCAGCTCAGAATGTGGACCATTTCTAGACTCTACACCCAATGCAAGAGAGGCTTTTGAATTGGAGTAACATAAGGTATTAGTGGAGTAGAAAACACAGATTTCCTGTTGGCTCTCAGGCTTCCTCCTGTCTTAGGTGATACCTTGGGATACAAGCAGGGCCTGGGCCTTCCAGTGCCCCAGAGGTCAGACACAGGGCATTGAAGGGCCCCCTTGGCTCAGGCTGCAGCCCAGCCCGTTCCACCCTTTTGGACAGCAGCTGTACTCTGGTGGCTCTGTGTCTACGTGCCCTGAAGAGCATCTATAACATGGATCTTTCTAGATCTTTCTTTTTCATCACTCTCAGACACCACCTTCCACCTGGCCCAGGAGGGCCCTGCCCAGTGCACCGGTCAGCCTGTGACTCACACAGAAATGACCTCGCTGAGCATGGCTCTGCTTCCCCTGGGAACTGAGTACAGGGCACTCCTTTCAATTAAAGGAAATGGAAGTCCCCACCTTTGTGTCCTCCATTTTTCCTGGCACTGGATGATATGGTCAGCCCAGACACCTGTAGCTCTGAGCCAAGACTGTTGGCAGGAAAAGGCAGGATGTGCCAGTGTGTTCAAGATAATAAGATTTGCCCAGTAAGAGGCCCTCACTCCTGGGCAGGGTTTCAACATCTTCCTTGTGCTATGGAAAATCCTGTT
>NW_007732382.1:113059-127841 GCF_000696425.1 Galeopterus variegatus | reverse complement strand
AGGCATGACCCTGCACCCTCTGACTCCCATGTTTGGCCTTCATGCAGACTGAGTTTGCACACACGTATAAGTGTGTCCCAGCATGTCTACAGGGGCGCTCACTCTTCACCATACACACACGCAGGTGTACTCCCAACACCGTTCACTCTGTTCTTTAAACATTGCACTATCCAGGAGTGTGAAAAGAAGTAAGGCCACAGATTCGGGTTGCTCATGTAAATCACTTGTCTTTAATCCTATCAGACCTACAGCTCCCTTTTTCTAGCAAAGCTTTTGCAAAGCCCCCTTTATTATCTTGAAATGAGTATGTGTCTTATCAAAAACCATGATATAAAAGGAGAAAGACAAGAAGAGTGACATGCATAAAATATGCCTTTCAGCATGTAACTATTTGGGCGCCAGCTACACTCGCAGTGGCCAGACGTCAGCACTGCACACGGGTCTCTGTGAAAGCAACAGCTGCAGAGAGCATGTTACAGGTGTGTTATGTTGACAATTTGAGTACTAAGTGTCATTGCTTTTGAAGATGGTGTTCCCCAAAATGATGAATGATTCTTGATAAAGTGTAAACAAAATTTACAATTGACAGCATAGGTGCAATCCTTGGAAAATCTTTGCCAAACCCTGGAGAAAAAATGCTGTGTGTATAACATAGTTTTAGATTCTAGGCTCAAATAATAGTAACCAGATCTTTTACTGCCATGACTGGGACATTCAAAAACTTTGATGATATGCCAGGCCAGCAAAAGTTTGTGTGCAGGATGGTGCCACAAAGAGCAGGATCCCCAGGATCCCTGCAATCCCTGCCCTACCTATCAAGTGCCACTGAGGCTCACCAGTCACTGTGAAAACCAAAACCACCCCCACAAATTCCAAGATGCCTCTTGGGGACAGTACTGTTCTTGCTGAGACCATTCATGCAAGCCCCTTGCACGCATAATGAGTCCATGTGGGAACAAAGTGCTCATCTGCCTGACTGTGAGCCTCACTCTGCAGCCAGTGGCCTTTGTCTCGGCTACTCACTCAGACCCTGCTGTGTCTGTGCTGATGTGCCCCACTCAGCCCAGTGGCCACTCAGACCACAGCAGCTCAAAGCTCAAAGCAGCTACATTTTTAACATTGCTGACCCTGAAGGAGCTAAGTTTATCAACAGCAGGACTCTTTCCCATGGTTAGATGTTTGGGGGGATGAAGCCTCTCATGGAAGTCTCAGGAAAAAATCAACAGAATTAAATGGGGCAGGGGGCCACACTCTCTCATCCCCTGTCCACTCTGACTTCCCCACTGGGTGGCATACCCTGGTCCAGGACTGTTACTTCTCCTCTGGGTGTGGGCAGGGGTGAGCTTCTGGACAGTACATTGGGGGAGCCAGAGTCCACAAGGAACTGTTGCCCACCTTCCAAAAGGAATTGATAACTTGTTAAGGAATCTAGTTCTGTGGGAGTTTTCTACTAACACAGCAGTAAAAAAATAAAGTTCGTAATGCCAGGAGGGCTTTAGCATTTATTCAAGTTTTCAAACATTACTCTTTCACTCTGGGGCCACCTGATAGATGTGCCAGTCAACCATAAAAAGTATATGTGGATCCCTCTCCTAGGAATCCAACTAATTTTGCTTTCTCTAATAGGAATAAAGAGAGGATTGTAAATGTCAAATGGCAGATTGTATAGCAACATCAATTGAACCAGGCATTCACGAGCAAATGTACCATTTATCTAACAAAGGTCCAGGTGGTTTTGTTAATTTAGCTTCCTTGATACTAGGTTGGAAATGAGGATGAGGCTTTGTCTGTGAGTTCAGTTGCAAGTAGAGGTGGATATTGGCCTGCTCCAGTCCAGGGCAGCTGGGGACAAGGCAAAGGTCTACATAGCCATGTGTACCGGACCCAGGGTCAAAGGCCATGTACAGCCATATATTCGTAGATTCTGTTTGTGGTCCCAAAGTGGGCCTTGTACCTTCAACACAGAAAATTCTAAATCAGCTAGGATGAAAAATACAGACACTCCAGGGAAAAGACCAGATGGAAACTGACCAAGAACTGCTGCCAGCCTGATGTGAGGCCCCTGTGAGTCCTGGGAGGATTAGGGGCTGTATCTAGAAGCACCAGCCACATCCAAGCAGGTGTTACCACTTGATCTCCCTCTGCCACCCCCTGGCAGCCAGAGTGCCCACATGCCAAAAAACCAGGCTAGGAGCTCAGGACATGGCACAGCCACATGTCAGCAGGTGACCTTTGAGGACACCAACCCTTCCAGCTGCAAACCCAGCCATGCCCATGATGGCAGCAGCTCCACACTGCAAGGGGCAAAACACAGCCCTGCATCCAGGCCCTCCTCTCCCCACAGCCCTGATGCCAGACCCTTCTTCCCAGTTAGAGGCACCAGCACACCCACGCCTTGCAGGGCAGGAGGGGCCAGGAAGTTAGAAGGAGCCGCTTGGCTCTCTCTGGGCCTTGGCTGAGGGGCAGGCACACTCTGGCTACTGCCCAGGTCCTCTTCCTGACTTAATCCCTGGTAGCTATCCTTCAAATCCCCTCCTGGGAGCCAGTCAACTCTGAAGTCAAGCAAGCCCTACCAGGAGGGCCAGGTAACATGTTTGCTAAAAGGTTGTGTTTCCCAAAGTGTGGTCAGTGGACTGTCTGCACCAGAACCCCCGAGACTCTGCAAAAAGAAGGTTTCCAGACCTTACTCCATTGTTGCTCTGCAGGCCATCAAGAGGTAAGACCCAGAATCGGCATTTTTAATGAGAGCTCCAAGTGGTTGTGATGCAAACCAACGTTTGAGAACCAGCTGAAAGGTTCCTCAGGTAGCTTCTTTCCCTGCACACCACAGCTCTCCTGTACCTTTGCTTGTCCTCAGCCAGGCCTGTTGTGGGGCTCCGCCAGGGTAAGCTGGTCCTTTGAGGTTTTTGAGGCCCCCGTGTCACGTGGTTGAAGGCCACAGACTGGGGCCAGGAGACCCAGGTTCTGACCCTGGATCTGCTGCTAGTCAGCTGTGGTCTGGCCACAGCCCTTCTCCACCCTATGACTCAGTTTTCCCATCTGTCTAATGAGTGATTTGGCTCATTGGTTCTAGTGTTGGTGCTAGTGAGTAAGGAGGTGACCCAGGTAGTGCTCCAAGTGAAAAGGGGGGCAGGAGGCAGCGGCTCCTTGAAGGCATGTCCACTGCGGGTCCCCATGGCGCATTCTCTAAGAGAGTAAAGCCAGTCATCCAAGAGATGCAGAGATGTTGGGAGCACAGTCTTTGCTTCAGGAAGGTCAGTCTACGGGGGAGACAGGACAGAGATAAACTCCTCAAGGCTTAAAGAGCCAGGGTTTACAGTGCATGGTTTGGAGTGTACAGAAGTGGCCCGATAGAGCCGTGCCTTGGCAGAAAGTCAGACTTGAAGAAAGAGCCTTTCAGGAGGGGCACATGGAGCAAAATCTGCGAGCAGATTTCTGACAGGCAGTGGGACATCTGTGGAGCCACATCAGGATCGCCTTCAAGGCAGGAGTGGCCAGGGCCTCCAGCCAAGGCCTGGGACAAACACAAACACCACCACAGCGTGCTGAGCTGAGGGATAGCGACCCATCTGCATAGAAGTCACAGGCCCCAGGGGACAGCCCACATGGGTCACCAGGTGGCATAAGTTTAAGTATACCTGTCTGCGTTTGTTTGGGGATGGCGAAAGATTGTATCATATGTGCTTAACAATCTCCTGGAATTTTCAGAATTTTGTGACTCAGTCAACATCTTCAATGAAACTACGTCATGTTAGCTAAAATATACCCTAAAGATAAGCCCATTGGTTTTGGCATTTATTGTTAATTGAATTTTCCCAGAAATGGCAGCAGAAAAATTGTTAATGTTCACGAATTTACATCAAGTTAAACATCTGTTCCTCTTAAGCTAAACCCTCGCAAAGTTACAGTGGCCCATAAATTAGATCTGGGAGTAAAATGCTTCTTGCTCTTTGCACAGCTTAGTGGTTTCAAAATAGACCTCAGAATGACATGTTGCAACTGAGGCCCGTGCAGCGCAACCACGCTCAGCTGTAATGTTGGCGCCAGACGATTAGCCAAGTTTTGCTTTGGTGATAAAGACCTCAGCTTTGTTGCAGTGGCACGTAGTACTTATCAGGCTGACTGGGGACGATGTAGGAACCAGCATTGCCAGTGTTCAGTGGAGGGGGAGCCTGCCATGAGCAGACCCAACTGCAGCCAACAGGACGGGGCACATTCTGTTTCTCCCCTGGGCCCCTCTTGGTGTCTTCCCAGTTGAGGTTCTGGGGCTCTGGGCTCTGGTCCTAGGCCAGTCCAGAGAGTGTGGCTCAGGGCAGGGCCGCCACTGTGTGGCTTCTGAAGGGAGGGTCTGTGCATGGTTTGGGAAGAGAGGTGCCATACCCTGCTGTTGGCATCTCAGAACATGTCCCACCAGCTGCCACCCAGCCCTTCTTTCCTCCCCATTCCTCTGCCCCTTGGCAACACCCTGAAACGCACTGCTTCCATTAACGGCAGATAAGCTCTTTCGTGATGTCAAGTTATCTGCATCCTGTATTCACTTCTCCAGTACCTTTGGCATTCTTGGAAGGGGGACTCAAGTGCAGGGCTGTCCCAGTGAGAAAAATTCCAGCAACCTGGAGGCCATTGGGGCTGGGGCCTTCATTGTGGCCTTGGGATTCCCCCCATCCCACCCGGCCTCACATACTGCCTGTGTATACAGCTGTCCCCAAGAGCCCAAAGGACCCACAGGGTCAGTTTGTGCTCATTTATCTATCAGAGCCCAAGCAAGGGATCAGCCTTTCCTGAAGCTGTGCCATAGCCAAATTCATCCTTATGCCTGCTTACCTGTGCTGCTATTTCAAGCACAGGGCCCCGCCTGGCCTCTGTGCAGGGCTATCCAGGGCTGTCCTGATCAGCAATGGCAGGATTAAAAAGCAGAAACTTTCACTCTCCTCCTCTCCAGAGGGGGTTCCCAGGGAGCTGCCTGTGCCCACCAGAGGCATCTTGAAGGAAACACTTCCATGCAACCTAGTATCCAGACAGAAAACAGCCCTCTGTGGCTGACCACCTTGCCACTACCCCCAACCTGGCCATGCCAGAGCTCATTCTGTGGGCCAGTTTTGCAGGTTTGAGGGTGCTCCCACTGGGTGAGGAAGGGCGCACACCCCCACACCCGGCAAGCCAAGGAGGTTTGAGCTTCAGTAAGCACGGCCACATACACCACACTCAGGAGCTGTCCTGCTGCACCCACACTGCACACAAGGTCAGCCCCCTCCCCTGAGGAGCTGACATGATGGGTGACATGGGCCCCCGGCCCCCTCCAGAGTTCTAGACCATGGTCACTGTGGCTCAGGATGGCTGGGATTGTCCCCTCTCGGGGCTGCTGCCCCTCTCCACTGAGAATTCCACAGCCATACAGTCCATGGGCACTTACGGAGCTCCTTCTACATGGAGGTGCCAGGCCAGGTGCTGGGGATGCACCTGCAAACAAGGCTAGTCCCTGCTCTGGAAGGACTGTCCCTTTCCCTTGACTCTTTGGAGTCCCCCACCCACACCTGGAACTGGAGCTTCACCTGCTACAGAGTGAAGATGGTTCCTTTGAGTCACAGTCTGGCAGAGGCACAAGTGGCTAATAGAATGTATTCACAATGTCTCCCTTGCTTCCCTTTGTTTTGCAATAGAAAGTGTTCCTTTGATGGACATTTAATTCCAGAGGCTGCTACCTGCATCCTATCTCCCTTTGCTCAAAAATTAAATGTGGATGTGCCTGTGCTCCTGCTATAATAATCTCCCTCCGTGTGGAGGGAGTGCAGCTGGAATGGGAGAACATTAGAATCTTCAAAGAGGGACAATTATTGAGGGAACTAGATTAATGAGGTGTCATAACAACTTAGCCAGATCTGCAGCTGACCTTTCTCATGGAGAACGGGCTTGATAAATGTAGTTCATTACCAAGCTCTGACATGAAAATAGGATCACACTCTGGGCTCCTCGGCAGGCTGATCAATATTTTATCTGCCAAAGCAGGCCTGGTCTGGGAGCAAGAGGAGTCCCATACATGTGCTTGCAGGGAGCTCCAGGCCAGTGCCGGGACTGGCCAAACCGGCCCTGCTGCATGGAGAGCACCCAGGCCAGCAGGAAGGTGGCTGGGCACTTCTAAGGGCCTGACAAGGATGATGTCAGTGTCAGGCTGACTGGGACACATAGCCTCCCTCCCTGAAAGGACCCAGAGTGGGAATGTCCATGGTAGTGGGAAGGAACAGAGGAAATCTAGGACACCTTCCTCTTCTGCTTATCCACAAACACCGATTTAGTTGCCACCCTGTCTCAGGCCCCATGGTGAAGGGGACCAAGACGGATGAGCCACACCCCACTCGCTTGGGGTGTCCAGCGCATTTCATCAAGAGAAGACCTCAGGCCTGGCTGACACTTTGACTTGCAAAGTCCTCTCACCTTCCCTTTTATGTCATGACCCTGTAAGGTGGTAAGGGGCCATTATTACCCCATTTTAAGGTAGAAAATGGATGCTGGAAGGGCAGGGGAATGAATGACTTTTCAAGGGTCTCACAGCCAGTCCAGGTTAGATGGTCTCCTGACTTCCTGTCCAGTGCTCTGTCCAGCCTTGTGATGATTTTCATTAGAGGGGTTGATGTCAGGTGGACACAGCAGCCTATGATGAAGTCTGTCTCTGCCTGAAGACCCCAGACAAGGTAATTAAGGGGTGGTCCCATCACCCTGGCTGCTTTATGAGACAGTCTGCCCTGGAGCCATAGAACTCTGGTTCTCAACCATATTCACTCATTAACTCATTCATCAAGCATTTAACATTGCAGTGCTTCATGGGTAACTGTCCAGTCCAGGCCCTGCCTGCTCAGAACTTGCAGTCCCATGAGGGGATGTAGCAGATGATGGCCACGCCCCATGCAGATTCCCTCAGTCAACCCCAGAGGGCATGTGCAGCTTCGGTGGACCATTCTGCGTAACACCTGCTAATAGCATCTGATCTTGGGCACCTGCATCTTCAGCCCCAGGGCATTTTCTGACCTCAGGAGTGTGCTTTGTCCTCATTTGGGAGGTTCAGAGGTGCTAGCTGGGGTGGTTAAATGCTCCAGCTCCCTCTGTTCTCAGTGGAACAATTTTTTTTTTTTCCTTTTTGTCTCTTTTCGTGACCGGCAACGGATCGCAACCCTCAGTGTCGCGCCCGTACCGGACCGGGACCGGCAACGGGATTGCAACCCTCAGTGTCGCGCCTGCACCTCGCTCAGCCAGTGAGCCGCCTGTCTGTATGTGGGATCCGAACCCTCGGCGGGAGCGCCGCCGTGCTCCCAAGTGGCGCACTGTAGCAGTGCACCACCGGGCCGGCCCTCAGTGGAACAATTTTGAGGTGTGTTCTGCACAGTCTCTCCAAGGTCCCCAGCAGGACTGAGCCCCAGTCGCCCACAGTGGCAACCCCCTCGTTAATGCACTCTTTATTGGCTCTTTCACCTTCCCAGCCTCACTCCCTATTACTTCCCATCCAAACTAAGATGGGAGCAGGCCTCCAGCAGGAAGCATTCCATGCCAGGCAGAAGGCAGGGAGCCTTTAGCTGGAGACCAGGTCTGACAGATGCACAGATGCCCAGTGCTCCCCACAGTGAGCCAGTCCTATCTGACCTCACAGTGAAACCACGAGATCATGAAAGAAAAAATAACACCAAGACGTGGTTAACTATCACTTTTATCCACCTGACTAAGAAGATACCCATCCTGCAAGCCAAGGCCTGCCTTGGGGGAGGAAAGTTCGCCTTGGAGACTGAGCTGGAAGCTACAGCTCTTGGGGCATCTGCCTCTGGGGCTAGAAGAGGGCAGGGAAAGAAGGTTTTCTCCCCCAACCCCACTCCTGTGGAATTCACATAATAAAGGCAGGGAGTGAGGGCAGGGAGCCACCAAGAGGATAGTCCTTGCTGGAGATGAAGAATCAGAGGGCTTCCCACTGGGAGAGTTAGGACGTTGGGATCTAAAGTGATCATCTCTAGGGTGCAGAAACCCCACTATTCCATCGGGCATTCACTCCATGTCTGGTTTGCAGTCAGTCAGTCCATCTTTCCTCTCTTGTCTACAACTCTCCCCCATTACAAAAAGGGCAGTAAAGGAGTTCAGTAACATTGCACGAATGACTTAATGATATGAGTTTAGGCAAAGTCCTCTCTTGCAACTCACTTAAAGCACAGATGCTCCTGGGTAAAGAAGGATCAAGATGCTCTTCTGGGAGCCTCTTGGTTCATCTCAGGACCAGTGGCCAGCACAGACCAGGCATGTGAGGGTCTCAATAAAGAAAAAAAGGATGAGGGAAGTCCTGAACAGTGTCATCTGCAGCACCTGGCATCCCACCACAGCTCCCCCCATGGCTTTGGAGCCCTGCCTGAGCTGCCCACCACCCTCTCCTGCCTTGTCATGCTCTCCACTCCCCCCACTCACTCACTCCAGTCCCGCCACAGCATCTTCTCAGATCTGCAGACATGCTCCCTGCTTGCTCCTGAGCCCGCCCTTCCTGCTGCCTGGCATGCTTTCCCTCTGACTCCTTCTCACACAACTGCCCTACATCCTACAGATCTCTTCCAGAATGTCCCTCCCTTAGGGGGGCTTCCTGCATCCCTGGCCTCATTAGCTCTTCCTCATGGACACCCATCATGCCCAGACTGGAAGCGCCATGCATCCCCAGCATGCTGCCCAGCATCTGGCACATTGTTTGTAAATAAGTGCTGGCAAAAGGAAGGGAGGGGCCTGGCCAAAGCAGGGCCTGGACCAGGGGCTCAGAAGCTTGCCTGGAGACTTGGGGCACTCATCCCTTTCCCCAGGTTGGCTTCTAGACATGTGCTCTCCTTCCTGACCAGGAGGTGTCTCTGGGCAGCTGCCAGGGTGGAGAAGCCAGAGCCTGTGAGCTCACAGTGAACTGTAGGGTGTGATAGGAGGGATAGAGCCTGGGGAAGATGCCACAGCGTCCCCCCACCTCCACCCCAGCAGGACCTGCCTCAGTGGTTTCCCTGGCATGCCAGTGTTAGAGGTAAAGCTGTCAACCTCTGACCCAGGGCAGCAGGCAGCTCAGAAGAGGTCTGTGCCCCACCAAGGTCAGGGAGACCAACAAAGCTAAGATGTCTCCTCCCATCTGACCTAGCCTGGCTAACCTTCAGGTGGCCCTGCTACGACATATTCTTAGAAGCCTGATTGCCCATCGGCATTTCTGAGCAGAGCCTCCTGTTGATACCATGTCCATCCACTGTGTACACCGGCTTCCCAGCACCTGGATATAAATACCCACCCCAGGAGGCCTGAGGGGTACCTTGAGTGCCAGACTATGCAGACCCCCCGCATGGATGCCTCTATCACCATTAACCCCAACGGCTCCAGCTCCATGCCTATTCTGCATCCCCACTTCCGGTCCATGTGCCAGGGCTAGATTTCACCCTCTGTGGGGAGATGAGGGGCTAGACTTGGGCATAACTATTCCTCTCCTTCCCCAAAACTGTTCTTTATCCAGAAAGAAGAAACCCCCAGCGGGCAATCGCATCTTCCCCTGGACAGGAGGGGCAAGGCCACTTTTTGCAACGCTGAGCAGCTATGCAGACTTGAGAACTAATTTTGCCAATTGGTGGCTCAAGAACTCCCAAGAGTTGATATCCTACCAGGCACAAGAGGGGTGCTAGCAAGGTTAGGGGGATGCAAGGGAGCCATTCTTGTCAGAGCATGAAGACTCCAGAGAGCAAATAGGTTTGATTGTATTGAAAACAACAATTGATTTTTTTTCTAAATAAACATGCAGAAGAAAATGGTAATGGGCATCTGTTTCTGACGAGAATCAATTGACCCTAAATTGGAAGAAAATCTAGAAACACAAACAAACACAAGGAAAGTGGTTGGGCTCTCCAGGCTTATTAGCAAGGGAGGGAGAGAGAAGCAGACAGGCCTCCCTGTCAGCCCTTTCCCTGCTGGGTAGCTTCCCTGTGTGCTGCTCTTCAGCGAGCATGGCTCCAGCAATGATAGGGCAGACTAGCTGTCATTTTATGAGCCCTTACTCACCACCAAGCCAGTGCAAAGCCCTTTATATGCATATCTTATTTAATCCTCATAACAACCCATTATAGAGGCCACCATTATCCTCACTTCACAGATGAAATCACTGAGGCACCTTGTCCACGGTTACACAGTCTAATAACAGCAGATCTGGAACTCAAACCAAGTGGATCCCACAGCCATGCTCTCCAACACTGTTTGCTATTGACTCTATTACCCTGTGCCCTAAAGTGACCTTGGGATTAAAGGAAAAACCCCCGGCCCCAGACGGTCCATTCCAAACAGCCCACTGGCCTTCAACATGGAATGGATGGTGAGGAGCCCACACCCATTGTCCAGGACTCAGCAAAGCCAGGTACAGGAGGTACTTCATCCCCTAGGAAGGTGGGGAGGTGGGCTGGAGGGGCTGCGCTGCTCTGTTGTAATCCCTGCGGCCCCAGCTGACAGGCTGTGCCTTGTGTGGTGTTCGTCCTAGTGGCCTGTCACTAGCAAGATAAACTGTGTCATGTCGCAGTACATCACAGGCCTCATTTGCCAAAACACTGCAGCTCTGATGCTGCTCAGCAAGCACGCCTGTGATAAAGCCCTGAGAATAATGGGCTGCGGGTTTAATTTCCTAAAGCTTCCTTTTGTTTCTTGGTCATAGACTTGTGTACACATGTTTGTTTTGAAGTAATCCAGCTCTGGGAATGTACGTAATTAACTTAAACAGCATTTATTAGTCCTGTTAACTAAAACTCCCTAATCTATGAGGCCAAATATTCAAAAGCAGCCTTTAAGGTAGGATTAAGGCAAAACCAAGCTATTACAAAATGAAACTGGGGCTGGCTTTCCTAAAGCTGCTGTGGGACTGCCGCTGTAAATTCCACTGGGAGAACTGCCCCATTCGCTCTGGTGCTCACTGCGTGACTGGCTTGTAGTAGGTGCTCAATAAATATTTGTGGAATGAATACACAGGCTCTCTCCAGCATTTGCATCATGTGTAGCATGCGTTCGGTGCTCAGTAAATACTTGTGGGCTGGGTTGGTGGCAGACAAACAGGTCTCATCTAATACAGTTGCACCATGGCTGCACATCGTAAATGCCCAGTGACTATTTGTGAGTGAGATGGATGAACGGACCAACGGAGGAAACGTTCTCTCAAGACCAAGGGGTAAATCTCACTGTAATAAACCTTAGCTTCTCTTTCAGGTGACACGTGTACCATGGCCGGCTATGCCCGCCTGAAGAATGTCCTTCTGGCTCTCCAGACCCGCCTGAAGCCACTCCGAGAAGGGGACAGCAGAGAAGACCCTGCCTCCCAGAAGCGCCTCTTGGTGGAGTCTCTGTTTAAGGACTTGGATACAGATGGCAACGGCTACCTCGGCAGCTCTGAACTGGCTCAGGTGGGTATGGCATCCAGGGAAGACTGAGTTATGGAGAATCCAGTTTTCCATTCAGCATGTGCATTGACGAGAACATGGGCGGCCCCTTTGAGGACAGTTGTTTGTAACTGTCTCTGTCACAGGAGGCCGTGGAGACCCCTCTCCTTTAAGAGAAACCCTTCTCCCAACCCTCCTGGGAGTCAGAGAGCTTGTGTTCAACACCCCTGAGAACACCTTACAAAAAAAATTATGTCAGTTTCTTCTCCCACCAGCCACCTTCAGCCACTATTTACAAACAAGCTTTGACACACTCTCAGCTGACAAAACACTCACTTAGAGGGGCTGGTCTCGAATGTCTTAATTAGAAAATCAATCTTTTCTTCCTTGAGTCCTTTACTTTCCTCGGCAGAAAGGCTAAGGGAAAGCAGTGCTTGCTTTCCACAAAACCCCTTTGGGGCTCTAGTCTGGGCATCCCCAAGTCCTCTACACTGTGATATCACCATTCTTTGGTGTCCAAATATCAGCAACTCAAACCCCAGCCTGCTTGCTTGCAGGAAACCTTGTGTTCACCCCCACAAGCCCTGCTCTTATTTGGGAAAACGCTTGCTTATGACCCTGTCTTTTGCCTCCCTCCCCAAAGGCTATGGGTGTGAACACAGCACATGTGTCCTTTTGTCCAGCTACAGGATAGTGCAAGGGTAGTTGGTGTCTGCAGCATAAAAAGCAAGGAAAGAGGACCTGACTCCCTGGGGCCACAGCCACTGCCAGTTGCAAGGAGGAGCCTGTTGGGTCCTTATGTCAGAAAGGCTGGGATGGGTGGGAGGGGCCTGAATTCCCACTCCTGCCTGGCTGGTTGTTTCTAAGTTTTGGGGCCCTGGAGCCACACCAGGCAGGTGCAAAGATCTGCAAGGAGAGGAGGTCAGGCTTGCCAAGCAGGGTGGGGGGCAGGTGCAGCTCTTCCCCGGAGACTACGGTGTCCAAACAGGGGATAATAAGAGTGAGTCTCCAGCTTTGATGCCAACTTAAAGAAATCTTAAACATGGCACAGGGGCCTTCCCAAGGGTGGGGAGTGCTCTAACATGTATTGAGCTACTGCTTGGCACTAAGCTGGTCCCTTTACCTATGATTAATAAACACAGAAGAGTTCCTTGTTATGTAGGATAGGGGCCAAGAATGTAGACTTTAGAGTCCAGCTGGCTGAGGTCAAGTGCTGGCTCCAGCATTTACAAGCTACTGGATCTTGGGCGACAACCTCACTTCACCGTGCCTCCAGTTCTCATCTGTGAGCCCCACAGGGTCATCAGGAGGGTTAAACAGGCTGAGGTGTAGAGTTCTCAGCATAGTGCCTGGACAGGGTGTGTTCTCAGTAGATGATAGTGGTCAGTATTGTTGCTGTCCCATCACCGTCTTCGTTACCATCATCTCCTCCTTAAACTTTTCAGCCATCCTCTGCTGTAAGTAGGGACTACTCCTATCCCATGTTACAGATACTTGTAGATGAGGAAACTGAGGCTCTAAGAAATCAAGCACCTTGCCCAAGTTGTGTTCAATGCCCAGAACATGGCAGAACCTCACACAGCAGGGGTCTTCTGGGGGAGAATGGCCCCCACCAGGAGGCTCCACATGGTCCTTTCAAGGTCTGTGGGGACAGCAAGTACCAAGAAGACCCTAGTAAGGAACAGCCACCTGAAGCTTTGGAATGTAGGCTCCCCTGTCTCTGTTTCCAGGGAGCACATCGGGAATCTCAGGCGACTTTGTTCTGCTTACCTGTCCCTGAGCAGCACCTACAAGGCCACTCAAGTCCTATATCCCAGGAAGCCTGCTGTGCATGGCCTCCAGGACATCCACCCTGCCAGCACGTCACCACTTCCATCAGCATTCAGCCCCCAGCTCTGGCTAAGACCCCAAGGGGCAGAGCAGGGACCCACAGGTGACCCAGTCTTCTCTGGGAAAAGCCCAGGTCTTATTAGTTACAGCTACCTGCAGGAAGAACCACCTAGCAATTCCCCACATTACAGGCTGTCCAGGTGGCACCAAGAGCAGGTGGCATTAGCTTGCCCTGGACAGAGGCAGCTGTGAGCTCTTGGCACCCCAGACCCACATGGCTGTTTGGCAGATAGCTGTCAGGTAAATAGAACCTTCCTAGGCACATTGCTTTAACCTGTGAGATATGTGTCCTGAGGCACCTGAAGCCATTAACAAACATGGTAATTGGACTATGATTTCCTCTTTAAATTTTAATGTATTTAAAGTCCATTTCATAAATCTGCCAAGCAGAGCCTAGCTAAAGTGGGCCTTTTCTTGACACTGAATCAAAGGCATCAGGGAAAAACTTGTCCATCCTATAAAAAGTTAATCAATTTCCAATGCAGGAATAGACAAAGGGAAATTTCCATCTTCAGAAGATTGATCTCAGGCGTTATGGTTGATCTCCTTTTTATCGAACATTCTGACTTGCTGGGTGAAGGGTCATTTTTTTTAACATTATCACATTAAATTGCCTTTAATGTAGCAGGACAAGCCGAGAATGCTAAACAAAGAGAAAAATGCTTCTGCCTTCTTCTCTCCAAAATAAAGTAAAATCATTTCCTTTCTTCTGAGGTTTTCTCCTGAGGATTTTCCTTGCGAGACCTCTAGTTCCAAGCACACTGGCCTCCAGCTTCCGCTGAGTGAGCGTGCTTGGAATTTCTACCCTTAGTTACCTTTTGGCACGTGGCTGGTCATGCTGGGGAGGCCTCTGTGTCCTGCAACCCAGACTGCAACCAGAGAGGATTTCATGAGGGCCCACCCAAGGCCCTTATGAGTTTGTGTCCCTGGCAGGACAGGGCAGGCAGTGGCGGGGCTCAGGCCTGGGTTAGTAGAATGCAGCTGCCCCTTGCTGGGGGATGTGCTATGGCTAGGAGGCACTGTCCTCACACTGATAGGAGCTGGTGTGTGGGTGGGAGGGGGCATCGATGGAGCAGTGACCTCCAGTTCTACGCAGCTGGGAGCCTGTAGACCTCGGTCCCCACACTGAGTTCAGCCACTATGTGCTGGGCTTATTTGATCAGGCCCCTTCTCTGCTTCCCCATCTACAGCACAAGGGAGTAGAGACCAGGTGGCCTCAAGAATCTTTCCCATCTGAATATCTGGGGTCTGTCTGCCCAGACAGGGAGAGGAGAGACCTGAACTCTCATCCAGACTACCCTAAACACTGTGTGACCTTGGGAAAGTCACTTCCCCTCTCTGAGCCTCACTTTTCTCATTTACAAAAAGAGGGTGTCAGACAAGACAAAACCAAAGAGCGTCGATCCACCCCACGACCCACAAAGCTGTCCCTGAGTCCCCACTTGGCCTGAGCCATTTTCTAGCAATGCCCAGGACTCTGAACCCACTCTCTGCTCTGGCCT
>NW_007732382.1:107197-112425 GCF_000696425.1 Galeopterus variegatus | reverse complement strand
CTTGGCCTGAGCCATTTTCTAGCAATGCCCAGGACTCTGAACCCACTCTCTGCTCTGGCCTTATTCCCCTCCTCACCCCACAGCACGTGCTGAAGGAGCAGGACCTGGATGAGGACTTACTGGGGTGCTCGCCAGGTGACCTCCTCCGATTTGACGACTACAACAGTGACAGCTCCCTGACCCTCCGCGAGTTCTACACAGCCTTCCGTAAGTCGAGCCCCACTATGGGGTCCCAGTGGGCAGATGGGCTTGTTTCCACACATGTTCCTGCACCAAATTAGTGTCAGGGGCCTGGAGTCTGCCCTCAATTGCCCCCTAGGTTAGTTTCTTTTATAGGTGAAAGCAGTTGAATTTGTTTTGCATCAAGCCTGAACGTTAAGAAAAGGGTAAAAGGCGAATGGGTGGGGAGGGAGAGGGTTTGTCCTGTTCCTTTTGAATAAAGGTTTTTCTCAGTGTTTGAGGGACCCAGGACTGTGATTGAAGCGTAGCTGTGAGGGCACTTCAGGACACCCCTAGGAGATTCTATGATTGCTCACGGAGGGAGCAGATTTTAGGGCTATCCTCAGGCTATGGCCTGGCCCCATCAGGAAGCCTTGCCTGGGGAAAAACCCTGCAGGAGGGCCTGGAGGTTTGGCCAGGCAGGGGCAGGGAGCAGTCACCCCCAGGGTCCAACTTGAAGAGAGGCAGAGGATCCTTGTAGAAGAACAGAAAGTAGACGCTCCTGTGAAAATGGAGGAGCTACTCTTGAGTGGCCCCTCTATGAAGTTCCTGGTGCATAATGGATGGACGTCCTAAGGACTGATGTCTCTTCCCTGAGGTAATCTTCCAAGAGATTGCATCATGTTAGCCATAGGCAGAGCTGGGACAGGGCTTCCAAAAGATGCGAGATGCGAGAGCTAGCCCTGATAGCTCCAGACAGGGATCAGCATTGAGGACATGGTGGTGCTGGGCCCAAACGAGACCAGATGGGACATTCTTGGCCCCACAGAGATGAAGCACCTTATGTTAGAGGGCAGTCAGGCCCTGCTGAAAGCAGGTGATGTGTGCACCCTGAGTGATGCACCCTGGACATGACCTGCAAGCTCATGGTGCCTCAGTGCAGGATCTGGCATTTGGGAGGTGGGTGTGAGCTCCCTAGGGACACTGAGTACTCTGAGCCACAGATCCTGGTATCCTCCCTCAACCCCATCCTTTACCTGGAGTTCCATTTTTCAGAAAAGTATTCCCGCTTCCTGTTGATATCTCTTTCAGCTGTTTTTATTCCAAACATTCACAAGGCCTAAGAAAGAGTTCTTGTGATTTGTTGACAAGTAAAAGAGGTACTTGGATGACATAAGAGGAGAGAAACAAGCATGATTCTTTCCTACAGGAAGTGTTCATGAGCTTGATGTGGTTGGGAGGAGCCTTTCCAGTTCACAACATCCTTAGTACCAAAGACCAAAGTCCAACTCTAATTGCAGGGCTTTGCTTGAAATACTGTGACTGTGCCCAGTTCCCCAATCATCCTCCTCCCTGCCCACTAGTAAAACTCATATCTGCTTATACTAATTTATACTAAGGTGTGAATGACAGCAGCTTATCCTGCTGCAGAAGGTGTTTGCTTTGTGGACTAAGGAGCTTACTTCCAGAAATAAATCTCTAAATTTTAGAATGTGTGGAAATAGCAACTACCCAGACCTGGCTCTTGATAGCCAATTGTTAAATTTTCAAGAATTTTTCAAGTAAACAGTTAAATAGCTAGTACTTAAAATCAGACATGGTGGGAATATTTACACTACAGAAATTTATACCACATAAATGCTGCCCAAAAGGGAGAGGTGTGCTTTTTTCTTCTCTGGAGAGCAGAGTTAAGCACTTGATGATTCTAATCTCATAGAACATGAGCAAGAACAGGGCAGAGCATTAGGGCAGATTACAGGGAGAACAGGTCTCCAACTAAGTAAAAAAGCGCATGATTTCTGGGGACAGTTCTAAGACATTCCCAGAACTGCTTTCTGAGCTCAGGCACCTCTGCAAAAGGAGCTGTGAAGGAAAAAGTCGGTTTATTTTAAGAGCCAGAGGCCAAGGCTAGACTTCAGGGATTTGGGGGATACAGCAGGCACCACTCTTTATATGTGCCACAATGGCAGCATTAGGCAGAGAATGGCACTGCTTGGACACTGTCCTGGCTCCTGGTACTGCAGCAGCCTCTGTTCCATGAGCTCAATTCCCAGGTATGGGCTCAGAGCCAAACAGCAAGCTCTCGGCTTTACTCTCAAGGAAGTGGAAGCATGCTATTGCTTATGATGAAAGAGAAGGACTCCTTGGCTTCCCTAATGATGGTCGTTGTAAACACAAGCTAGACTGGAAAAGGAGGGATGGCATCACCTCACCTCCAGCCATATATCTCATGCAGAGCAATGTGGTGTCTGCTCCCTTCATTCCTGGGTTATTATTTGAAAAGCTTTATAATCATCATTTTTAAAGCAAATTAGATTTTGCTATGGCCTTGGACTTGTTTTGAACCAGGCAGCCAAACCATTAATCACAGCCCAGCCCAAATAATAGATATGCAGTAAAATGTAAACTCGTGGCCATTAAGGAAGCCGCAAAATGAGTTAACCCAGCTATAAAGGCTTGACACGCAGCCACTTGGAGCACAGGGGATCAATGGTTTTTCAAAGTCATAGGAACTCTAACCTATATTCCCATAGCTCTGGGGATAGATTTATGGTTCAGTGAATTTTAAATACGTAATTGAAATGAGACATATAGGTACAACGTATTACCCAACAATCAATGAGCATTAAAGAATCTTTCTAAAATCCAGAAAGTAATATCTCACACATTTCAGCAACAACATTTTGGAGGTGACGAGCTGGTAGAGGTTGAGATTTTAAAATTTTATTTTCTAATCTCTATTTTGCCAGCATCCTTGGGTGCAAGGCAGGTGAGGTTGCGGGTGACTTCGGCTCAGTAGCCTTCTGAACCAGACTCGGTCACTCTACTAAAGGAGGATGAGTTTGGGGGTGTTTTCCCTGGAGAAATGAGTTGTATTCACAAGTTTTTGAGATTGGACAGGGAGGGGTCTCCTAAATCATGTCTTCCTCTACAGCCAGCCTGGCCCTCACTGGGGTGGTGTTTGCCACAGTCTGCAGCCAGCTGAGGGTGCTGGCAAGAATCCCATGGTTGGTGGTTGCCTGTGCTCAGCTGAGCTGGTTCGTGGTGGGGCTGCACCACTTTCCTGGCTCTGAGGAACAGGTGATCCCCCTCCAGGGAGCATGGGCAGAAGGCAGGTGCCTTAGCCCTGGGAGTCAATTCAGTCTCTTTCTGATTGTCAGATGGAGCTAAGGCTCCTGATCACCACCTCCACACAGTGACAGGAATTAAGAATGAGGGTGGTTTCCCTCTCTTCCTCCATTTATCCACTGAACATTCTCTCCAAGTTGCTCTGACTTCCAAAATCAAAGGCTGGACTACGAACCAAAGGCACAGTGTCTGCTCAGCACAGGCCCTTCACCCTCCCATCCCCACCTCCCCAACAGGGAGCAGAGAGCCAGGCTCTGGGGCCACTGGTAAGCAAGGTCTGTGCTGGCCTGTCCATCACAGTAAATTAACCTAAAAGTTGCTTGTCTAAAAAGCTTCTCAATAATGCATGTTTTCTGCACTTTGCTGAATGCTCAGGTTGGGATCATGAGGAAAACATGTTACTTAAACAAGGATTTTTCTTTCCCTTTAAATGCATTACAAGTTTCCTCTGCTTTTTAGAAAGATACTTGTCCTTTAATTAATCCTATGAGAGCAACCTCAGCGAATGTGCTGGATGCAATTGAAGGCTCTAGCAGGGCAGGACAACGGGCTTCACGTGTTGGCATCTGGGGATCGCATACGCTGTCGGGAGGACGGCAGGGTGGGAGTCGGATGACCCCCCTTCCCCTGCCCCGGCACTTGTAAGCTCCAGGCAAGCAGAGAGGAAAACTGTTTTAGTCTGACAACTATGCTGTTGCTGTAGCCAGGACGACTCTGTGAGACAGATACAATGGTCACCTGGGGAATTTGCAGCTGTTTTCTGCCACCGTCGCTGCAGAACAAAAGGACGGAGTGGCTTCACCTTCCATTCCATCACACTCTGGGTTGGACGATGCCTGCCACCGCACCATACAGTCACACACAGTATTGCGACTGTCCTCACACCCACCCTGTGGTGAAAGGATGGTCAAATAAGCGGCAGCAAGCATCCTCACCACCCAAATCTACTTAGTCCTCATCTGTGTAGGCTGAGTGCAGACAAGGAGTTCAGATGACAAGCATACTGCCTTATCCTGCTCCATGGTGGTTCCCGAGTTTTAGGTAATGAGTAGCAAGATTTCAGATAGCATGGGGTTTATCAAACATTTTATCTGAATTCATCTGGCTCTTGAATTTGGAAAGCAAGTGATGACTGCTTTGGCTGTGGCCAAGACCACTCACGCCAATGGCTCCCCTCACCCCAAAGGGAGAGACTGGTTGTCTCACTCAGGACTTGAAATGAAGTGGCCAAAAAGCTGGTTCACTGCCCTTGGTCCCTCATTAGTTCATGGGCACAAAACTGTCTGTGATGGAGTGGCCAAAGGAAGACAGATGTGAGTCTCACCACCTGCTGCCAAGGCCAGAGATGGGGCTACTCTCCTGACTTCAGGTGTAGAGAGCGGGGCTTCAGGGGACTGCTCTGTGAGCTGCCTGAGTGCCCCCGAGGCCAGGGCTTGAAGACTGGGTTCAGAGTCAGCGTACCATCTGAATGATTATGCTCGTCAATATTGCTGTAGTTAGTAATGAGCTCTTAATACTCCAGTTGTGTAAAGTGATACCTAACATGTGTTGACACTGTATGTTACATCCCATTTTACAGCTGAAGAAACTGAAACTCAGAGAAGTAGCTAACCCAAAGTCACGTAGCCAGCAGGTAGCAGAACCAGATTGAACCCACATGTCTGATTCCAGAACTTTCTCATGCATTTATTATTTTTTATTTTTTATCACTGTATTTACTACTATACAATGCAATCATTTGCTGTGGCCCTCCATCTCTCTTCTACCCCCAGTGGCCCCAGTTCTGTTTTCTCTCCCTGAAAGCCCAACAAATCACTGTGATTGTTGTATCCTTCTTTCCCTCTCTATTTATTTTTTTAGATCCCACTTATGAATGAGGACATGTGGTATTTCTCTTTCTGTGCTTAGTTTATTTCACTTAACATAATTTTCTCTATTTT
>NW_007732382.1:105713-106826 GCF_000696425.1 Galeopterus variegatus | reverse complement strand
AGAACCAGATTGAACCCACATGTCTGATTCCAGAACTTTCTCATGCATTTATTATTTTTTACTTTTTATCACTGTATTTACTACTATACAATGCAATCATTTGCTGTGGCCCTCCATCTCTCTTCTACCCCCAGTGGCCCCAGTTCTGTTTTCTCCCCCTGAAAGCCCAACAAATCACTGTGATTGTTGTATCCTTCTTTCCCTCTCTATTTATTTTTTTAGATCCCACTTATGAATGAGAACATGTGGTATTTCTCTTTCTGTGCTTAGTTTATTTCACTTAACATAATTTTCTCTATTTTCATCCATGTTGCTGTGAATGGCAGAATTTCATTCCTTTTTATGGCAGAGTAGTTTCCGTTGTGTATACATACTACATTTTCCTTATCTAGTTGTCCGTCGATGGACATTTAGGTTGGTTCCAACTCTTGACTATTGAAAAAAGAGCTGCAATAAACATGGCAGTGCAGGTATCCCTTCGACCTGATGATTTCCAATCCTCTGGATATATCCCCAGCAGTGGGATTGCTGGATCAAATGGCAATTCTATCTGTAGTTATCTGAGGAGCCTCCATACCATTTTCCATAATGGCTGCACTAATTTACAGTCCCACCAACAGTGGAGGAGGTTTCCCCTTTCTCGGCATCCTCACCAGCATTTGTTATTCTCTGTCTTTTTGATAATGGCCAGTCTAACTGGCGTGAGACGATATCTCAATGTGCTTTTGATTTGCATTTCCCTGATGCCAAATGATATTGAGCATTTTTTCATGTGTCTGTTGGCCATTTGTATCTCTTCCTTTCAGAAATGTCTATTTAGTTCCTTTGCCCATTTTTATAATCGGTTTATTTGTTTTTTTACTACTAACTTGTTTGAGTTCCTTATATATTCTGGATATTAATCCCTTGTCAGATGCATAGTTTGTGAATATTCTGTAGGTTGTCACTCTATTAACTGTTTATTTTGCTGTGAAGAAGCTTTTTAGTTTGGTATAATCCCATTTGTTTATTTTTTCTTTTGCTGCCTGTGCTTTCAGGGTCTTATTCATAAACTCTTTGCCCAGTCCTACTTCCTGAAGTGTTTTCCCTATGTTTTTGTTTAGGAGTTTTATA
>NW_007732382.1:102822-104677 GCF_000696425.1 Galeopterus variegatus | reverse complement strand
TGTAGATTGCTTTGAGTAGTATGGACATTTTCACAATGTTAATTCTTCCAATCCAAGAGCAAGGAGTGTCTTTCCATCTTTTTGTGTCCTCTTTAATTTCTTTCAGCAGTGATTTATCGTTCTCATTGTATAGATCTTTCAGCTCCTTTGTTAAATTTATTCCTGGGTATTTTATTTTTTTGGTAACTATTGTAAATGGGCTAGCTTTCTTGATTTCTCTTTCTGCTTGTTCGTTATTGAAAGTATAAAAACACTACCAATTTTTGTGTGATGATTTTGTATCCTGAAACTTTACTGAAATCATTTATCAGCTTTAAAAATATTTTGGTAGAGTCTAAGTTTTTCTATATATAGGACCATGTCATCTGCAAATAGGGACAGTTTGACTTCATCTTTTCCAATCTGGATGCCCTTTATTTCTCTTGCCTGATTGCTCTGGCTAATACTTCCAGTGCTATGTTAAATAGGAGTGGTGAGAGCAGGCATCCTTGTCTTGTTCCTGTTCTTAAGCAACTCAGGGCTCTAGGCAAGAGCCATGGGCAGCATCCTCTGCCTGGCAAAAGACAGGAGCACACCAAAAACACTACTTCCATGCAGGTGGTCCACTACAGCCACTGCCACCACCACAGCCACTGCCACCATACAGGCATCCCATCACACACTCAACTGCATTGATACAGGAGATTCACCAGCAGAGAGTGGAAAAAGAAGAGGAAGTCTCTCTCCTCAAAGCCTACTCCAGAGTAATAGACATCTATGTAGAGACATTAGAAATATGAAAAACCATGAAAATATGGCACCACCAAAGGAATAGAGTAATTCTCAAGTACCAGACTCCTTAGAGCAGGAAACCCTTGAAGTGAATTCTCATGCATTTAAACACACTTTGCAAGTCATCTGCATGCTCCACTGAAGAGAATCTCACTGTCTCCACAGTGATTCTCCTAAACTTCAAGCCCCAGCTCAATGGTCTCTTTCTCCGCAAAGTCTTCCTCGATTTCTCTTTCTTAAACCAAGCCCTACACACCTTTCTTTGTGTGCCCACAGTCCCAGGGTTATTTCTACATAGTAACAAGGCTGTGGCCTGATGATTAAGAGTGTGAACTCCAGAGTCCAAGCCAGACCTGGGTTTGAATCCTTGTTCTGCCACTTGCTAGCTGTATGAACAGCTCTTCACCAGAGGTTAAGCTGGGTTTCAAGTCCCTCATCTGTACAATGGGTGCAGTAACCCCCACAGACTTACTCAGGACTAAGTGAGATCATTTATATCAAGTCGTCAGCATGATACTGCACATGGTAAGTGTAAGTCAGCACTAGCCAGTCAGCGAGGTGGTGAGAGCAAGGATGAAGATTTCTCTGTGTGTTCCCACAGCCGCTTCGCCCTGTGCTGCCCTGCTGTCCTCCCGCTTTAGACCACAGGCTCTGTGAGAGAGGAGGCTGTTTTGCTCACCACACGCACATGCCTAGCACGGGCTCTGCATCCAGGGAGCCTTGGGCAAAGGTTGCTCAATGAGGGTGTGAAGTACATAGAGAAATACCCTGGGCAAGCAGAGGAATCCAAACAATGTTACTGTGACCAAGGACCCCAGAGGGTATTTGCATGTCTCCAGCGGGCATCAGGGAAGAGGGAGCAAAGGAAGTGCCTTATCAGAGCCCCCGATGGGGGAGCATCAGCCAGGCTGCACTAGGCCAGCAAGGGCACTCACATGGCTGCCCCAGCAGCCCGGACGTCCCTAATGTGCTCGATGAGTGACTGGGGTGTGAGGGGAGGCCCTGCTTCCCACACAAGCTAATGATGCCTTAATGAAGACAAAAGTTGCTCATCCCAGAAAGCTCCCATCCTGCACCCAGGGCC
>NW_007732382.1:99943-102466 GCF_000696425.1 Galeopterus variegatus | reverse complement strand
GATGCCTTAATGAAGACAAAAGTTGCTCATCCCAGAAAGCTCCCATCCTGCACCCAGGGCCGCTAATTGGCCATCAGCCCTCCTCATGATAAGTGTTCTGTTAGGCTGTTAGACTGCCTGCACACTGCTTAATTACAGCAACTGCATGTGGAGATAAGGGCTCTTGCTTAACCTGCTCCTCAGCCCTGCAGTGCCTGCCGGCCCACAGGCCACATCCCTAGTGGAGCAGTAGATCCCAGCTGTGGTGGTCCAGGTGCAGCCCCCCAGCCCCTGCCACCCCACCAGGATGTCAGCTTTGCTGTTTGTGAAAATCTGCACAGCCTGGGAAATAATTCATGGGTGTAGAATGTGGGTTTATACTTCCTGTGAGCTCAGCTCATAGGACCCTGAAACACACCAGCACAGCCCTGCTCAGGACCACAGGCCACCTCCTTCCCACCTCAGGCTGTGTCACAAAGACAAAGTGTGACCCCATGCAGGAGAACGCAGCACATGGTCTTGGAGCCTCTGCCACAGCATGCCCAACTGAAAACTGGAGACTCTGGCAGCTCAAGGACCCCTAAGTTGGGCCCTGGCAGGCTGGCAGGGCAGGCCTCTTGAGCAAAACCATTGAGCACAGAGATCCTGCTCCCTAATACAGGTCAGTGCAGAAATGTGAAAAGAAGACCACTATGGGGAGACTGGGTGCATCTGCCGTACAGCTGGGATGTGCCAAGGCTCTTTGGAAGGAGGGAGAGCATCTGGGCAGGGAGCAGCAGGCTCGCCTCTCCAGTCAAGCATGCCTAGCATGGAGTGGCCAGGTAAAGGTGGGCCACCATGCAGGACATTTCAGAGGAGACTGACCAGGTTCAGGAATTATGATTGTGAAGGTTAAGAGGAGGAAAACCAAGGAAGATGAGGTGACATGAGGCCCACAAACACTCACAGAGCCCACTGTCTGGCAAGCACTGGCAGGACCACGACTATGAGCAAGACCACACCAGGCCTGCCCACAGGGAGCTTGCAACACGGGCAGGGAGACAGCTGGGAAGCAGAAAGGCCACCAGATAAGCAAAGTAGGAGCTGAGACAGAGCACACTGCGTGCAGGGAGGACCTGCTGTCCATTGAGAGATCAGGAAGGGACATTTGAGCTGAGGCCTGAACACCAAGGTGGAGCTAGCTTGGCAAAGAGCAAAGAGAAAGGCATCCTAGACATGTGGGGGCAGTGTGTGGCCCTGGGTGGCAAAGGGCTTGGGGGAGTGGGGGGCAATCCCAGGGTGCAGGGGCTTGCAGGTGGGGCCCCAGAGGGCAAAAATCAGACCAAGAGGCCAGGGCTAGGAGAAGGCAGACTTAACCTGAATCTGAGAGACACTGGTCCCAGATGGCCACCCAGCCTTGCCAGAGTCACCTGGGGTGGTGGTGAGGCCCCATCCCTATGGGTGTGCCAGCCCAGGCAGATCACCGGAGAGGGGACCAAGTATCAGCTGGAAATCTGGACTTAGCCTTTGAAAATCTCCAGTGATGACTGTGGGGACAGAAAAGTGAGCAGGGCTGTTACTAAAGTTTCCCTCTGTCCTTCTAGTGTCTCTCTTGCTATGTGAAGGCAGAAGCACAGGTGAGGTCACGTGCACCTCTCCAACTGCCCCTCTGTGCTGGAAAAGCCAATGGTGGCCCTTTAGCAAGTGTTCAGTGAGTGCTTCACCCTGTGAGGACAGGGGTGGCAGGAATGGGGCTCCCCATTCATGCATCAGGGCTCTGGGTGGGACAGTCTCTGCACCCATCATGCCTTGGATGGGTCGATTCTGATTCAGAGCTGATGCCTTCCGGCCCCTCACCTGCTCCAGTTTCTTCTTCTTCCCCTCCTCCCCTTCCAGAATCATCTCCTCCTCCTCCTCCCCTCCCCCTCATCCCCCTCCTCCTCCTCTCCTCCCTCTCTCCCTCCTCCCACACTTGGAAGTTTCAAGCCCAGACTCTCTTTCCCATTTCCAGTGCTGTGCTCCTAACAGCTGCATTGTGGGGCCCAGCACTTTCTAGCCATTGTCTAGAGCTGAGTCTTCAAGCACTTTCCATTTTTAAAGACCCCAGCTGGAAGCTGTCAATGGCCTCGGTGCAGAGCAATTGAATAGTAGAAAATGAACTAATTACAGGTTGTTATTGAAAATCTATTATATACAAATTGCAAAGAAAACTCATTAAAATATGATGCTTTGGTGATTTTTTTAAAACCCTCCCTCCTCTTGGAGGGAAAGGCAGGGGCGGGATGGCTGAACCCCTTGTCCATCACTGTTCCTGTGGTAGGAACTCCCCACAGAGCTGCAGGCAGTCCCATGTTCGTGTTCATGTTTGTCACATAGCCCAGCCTGATGTTTTGCACCACGGAGAAACAAAATTTGCATGGAACAGAGAGCTCTCTGAATGTTAGTAAATACTCAAAAATGGCTGCAGAGGAAACAAAGAATTTTACCACAAAGACATAAAATGAGAACAATTTAAATGTCAGCTTTTTACTAGAATAGCACCATATTGTCTTCATAAATCTCAGT
>NW_007732382.1:97174-98212 GCF_000696425.1 Galeopterus variegatus | reverse complement strand
GTTGAAATGCAGGCAGAGGCCATGGGACTAGAGAGTGTAAGCAAAGATAGCAGCAGAAAAGACAAGGCAGCAATGAACCCAGGAGGCAAAAACGGCAAAGGGAAAGTAGAGCTGCCTCTGGGAGCAGAGAAGGTGGCTTCGTCCCAGCTGGAGGACAAGGCCAGCAGAGAGCAGAGAGAAGCCTAGAGCTTTCCATTTGGTGGATATTCCACCTGGTACATAGTAGGTGCTTGACAAACATTTGTTGAAAGGATTAAAGACTGTGATGGACTGTTTTTTAATTGTAGTAAAGAGGAAAGGTTCAGGGTGGTTGTGGCATTTTCCAGAAAGAATGAAGAAGAGAGTCAGAGGGTTCTCTTTGACGGTGGAGTCATCCTGCTCCCCACAGGTGGCATCAGCTGGGTTAGCAGCCTGCCATGGTCCCACAGGGTGTCCATGAGCTGGATGGCTGGCTTGGCAGAGAGGTGTCGTGTGATCTGCAGTCACTCCTCAGCCAAGTGGCTTTGCACCCATTCACTTACTGTTGTCCTGGTGAGACTCCTTTTCCCCCAAAAGCTGGCCTTCCCCTGGACAGTACCAAGCCACACTTAACTCCCTTTATAACAGGGCATCAGACAAGTCCTTACCAAATGCCTCCTGGAGGCTCCCTGTTTTCTGTAAGAAGACCCAAGGCCAAGAGGTAGACTTGGATTAAAAAATGCACTCTGCAGCAAAGTGTCTGGACCCAAATCTCAGCTGATTTCCCTCTCTGAAGAGCCTGGGAGGTCAGAGAGGCATAACGGCTGTGGAAGTTGATCTTTCTGGCTCTTTGTGTTCTTTATTTTTTTTTTTTAATCATAATTGATTATACATATTTTGGGGATTCAATGCTGACATATGTTTATCAAATCAGTATTACTAGTATATATATTGTTACAAATTGTACTTGTTCTTTATGCCCCTTGTCCAATCTCTCCCCATCCCCCTCTCCCTCCCCGCTCCCACCACTGATAACCCTAGATTTCTTCTCTCCCTCTGAAAGAGTAATGATTACTCTGT
>NW_007732382.1:93611-96211 GCF_000696425.1 Galeopterus variegatus | reverse complement strand
GGACCTCTATTCTGCCATCTTGACCAGAACTCCTGGTTCTTTGTATTCTTAATAAGCAGGAAGTGGGAGGCCACAGCAAGCTCAGGATGAGAATAAACCAACAGGAGGTGTTCCCCGCTGGTGGAGGAACATGTGTTCCACTCCTGTATAGAAGGAGGCAAGCCTACAAATGGCCATATGCCCCAAGCCCTGAGTTCCCATTTTAGCTCACATAGGATTTGGTGGGGCTTCGGGGGGCCCAGAATTTTGCCTTTATGTATGAAGGTAGGTATCATCTTTGGACCCATGGGATCTTAACTGCAGTGGGGACAGGCAAACACTCTTAACTAGTTTCTTGACCCACAGACTGGACTCAACAGAGCTACAAGCAGGAAAGCAGCTTTGCTTTCCTCTGCCCAGACTTTCCAGTGAGTGCAAGGCTTCTCCTGGCTATGGGCTGAGGAGGGTGATGAGCTGGGGGTGGCCGAGGTTTGGCTGCCACTGTAAAGTGGCCTTCTGTTGCTCTTCAACACGGAAGTGCCTGGTAATGGTTTTCCATCCTGGGCTCCAGCCAGAATGGCAACGCCTCAGCCACAGTCCCATCCAGCACCCCCTCCGCATGGAGATCTGCCCAGAGAAGGAGCACGGGAGCCTGCCTGTGAGCAGCCTGCAGAGCTGTTCTTCTCCAGACTGCATGGGCATTTTGTCTCCAGACAGGTGCTTTGGGCAGATCAACTATTTGTGCACTTGTTGGGACTGCAAATCACAGCCAGGTGGAGGTAGAAGTGGGGTTCAGAGGACCCTCTCCACCTCTCCACAGGTGGCAGGATGGGCAGGCATGGCGCATCTGGAATTTTCTGTGTGAGTGGCATCTCTAGGCTCACGCTCCTCTAAGATGCTCTTCAGACAGAGCCAGTTGCAAGAGGCTCTCCAGACTCTGTGGCTTCCCGGCAATGCCGCTGGCTGAGCGCTTGCTGTGAGCCAGATGCTGTGCCAGGCACTTAGAGAACAGCACCTCTCCTGACCCTCGAGTTCTGAAGATGATGACACTGAGGCCCAGGGAGGCTGGGGGCTGAAGAGCTGACTCAAAGCCAGTCTGCCAATTCCAGACCTAAGTGCTTAGTAGGATGCCAGCTGCACACCCTGCTCTAGCCAAAACCTTTGGAGTCTTCTCTTCCCCAGTGATGTGTGACTCTGGGGTGGGGCCAAGGGTCAGCTTGTGAGGCCAACCCCTCTCTGGGGGCTATTGCCCCATGTGCTGCTGCAGAGGGCTGTGCCCCTGCACCACGTCTTGAAGTCCCTGTGCCACAGGTACTTTCAGACATGTTTTACCCAGGTCCCTTTCAGATGGTACCATGAAAGGAGCAGAATTACCGTCCTGTGGAACGGTGGGCAGTTAATGACTGGGGCTTCCTGATGAAGCTCAGGCTTCCTGCTCCACAGGGGAAGCTGGGCCATGGAGGGCTGCTTTTGCTAATACCAATCCCTTCTGAGCTCCCACAAGTAAATGCACTTCTGGAAACTCCTCTTTTTAGCCGTGTCCAGCCCTAGTGTTTGTCCCGATCTTCAAAAGCCCGCCCCTGTGCAATATTGCATAGAAATGTCCTGGTGCCTGACAGCACGTTCAAAGTCAGGGAATGATGGCTGGAAACAAAAGTCACATCCCTCCCTTGCGTGTGTGTTCACAGTGCCCCTCCCTCAGAGTAACTTGCTGAACCCTTGGCGAAAACAGATAGCTGTAGGGGAGCTCACAGCTGAGCACTGTCCAAGCAGCAGCTGCATCAGGCCACTTGGGGAGGCCAGCCTTCAGTGTTCAGGACAGCTGGGGGACTGAAGGGTCAATGGAGTCGACCCATGGTAGACTCAGGACAAACAGAGGTGTGCTGGGAGCTGGGCCTAAAAGGACTAGAGGACAAATAACTCAGCATGGAAAAAGCTACCGAGGCTGGCCCAGGGCCCCACTGCCCTGACACCTGCAGGTGCTGGGTGAACGAGTGGCCTCAGTCACAGGCAGACTCTCTCCCCGTGGGGAACCAAGGTCCACATACCTCCTGCCCCACATCCCAAGCCCAGACGGATCAGAGCCAGGTGAGGCTGAATCCGGCTGTCCTGCTGCGTTCTGGCCCGATGCAGCCCTGCACTCCTCAAGGACCCCTGAGACCTGAGGATTTGGGGCACATACAGAATTACTGTCCTGAGAATGTTGGGCAATTGAGGAATAGAGCTTTCTGATTCTGATGACAATCAGGGCTCCTGTGTTTGGGAAGAAACAGACAAATGTAGAATGTTCACTGGCAGAGTGGCTGGCTGTGAGGAAGAAGGGGGCTTAAAGAGAACCTTAGAGGCCACCCAGTGTGTCTTCACCTAAACACAAGGGTCTGCCCTACAGAAGATTTCCTGACTATGTCCTATACAGTTCAAAGTTCTGTCCATTTTTGCTGGGCCTCCCCCTCCCTGGCCTCTCCAGTCACAGAGCACCTACCTTCCCTTGCTTTCAGCCAAGGAGGTGCACATGCCTTCCCAGACGTGGTGGGAGGGTGGTACAGCAGCCCTTCAGAGAGTGGCGGCTTCCGCTGACAGAGAAGCAGTTGTTAGCTGCGTCTAATTGGAAAACAATGCTA
>NW_007732382.1:90822-93193 GCF_000696425.1 Galeopterus variegatus | reverse complement strand
CGGCTTCCGCTGACAGAGAAGCAGTTGTTAGCTGAGTCTAATTGGAAAACAATGCTAAGGTCCTTCCACCTGGACATTTTCCTGGCATTCTCTAAATGAATAATGAAGGCATCGGCTGAGCAGGGCCCCCATCTCCTGGAGTCAGCCCTCCATCATTCAGAGGCTGATGGTCCACTTCGAAATATTGATGCCCAGACTCCTACCAGCCACCACCTGGTTAGAGTTTGAAAGCAGCCCATATGAAGGGGAAGCAGAGACAGGGAGGAGGGAAAACTCAAAAGGCTGGATGTGCTGTTCATTAATGGCTGTGGGACGTGGCAGCTTTGAAGTAGAGGGAGGACCTTGGGGTTAAAAGGACATAGCAGGAGGGACTGGGGATATCTGGCCCCATGGACCCTATCTCAGCCTTCACACTTGTGTGCCCACCTCCCTTTGAAGTCAGGAGAGCTTACTGATCTGGCCAGGAGTGAACAGCGTCACCCCAGCCCAAGTGTATGATCTCTGGCCCCCAGACTGCAGCCGCCAGCCACTCTGTAAGTGACACTGGTCAGGCAGCTGGGCAGGTGAAATATTCACGGGCCCCAGAGTCTGGACATCTCGACTTTAAAAGATCTGTGTTAGACTAGACTGACTGCACACAATTCTGCTGCTTTGAAGAATGGTGTCTAAGAATGCTGAGGCTTTGCAGACTCTGTAATATCTGCAAAAAAAGAAGTCTACCAAGCCCAGGGTGCAGGAGGTTGTCTTCATCACAGGGAAGCAGTGTGGTCCTTATGATGGCACAGCCACAAGGCCCTGGCACAGGCCTCAGTCCCCCGAAGAGTGCAGGGATGGCCTTCTGGATTCCATTTCCTCTTCCTAATCCTCAATGAGCATGCTCTGATATCATGGGCACTCCAGGGTGAAAGTGGCCTGTCCTGCTGCTGTCCCGCAGGTCTTTGTGAAGGACAGTGAGCTCCCAGAGTGAACAGCAACACCTAGGCAGGGGTCAAATGGCTCACACCATGGCTTAGTTTACTGGAGGAAGTCTTCAGAGTGATAGCCATGCTCTTTGAAGTTGCAAAACTAAAATGTTAGGAAGCTCTTGGGCTTCTACTCTGAGCAGCCATGAGTTTAAAGAAATGCCTCAAATTGAAGCAACAGGTGAATATTTGCTCTCATGTATCCATTCATTCCTAGTGTCTGCTCCAGGCAAGTTCTGGGCTGGGCCGGGCCCTGGGACACAGTGGTAACATGGCAGGACTGGCCTGTCTTCCTGTCTGCAAGTTGCTTACTGAGGAAACAGTTCAGCGCCCACAGTGGGAAGCCCATCCATGATGGAGTGTCTGCTGTGTGGGCGGGACACAGTGCCCAACACAGGGCAGAGGCACCACGGCTTGGAGGCAGGGCATTGCAGGGCCCACCATGTGTTGCAGAGCTTGCTTCTGGAGCCACTTAATTAATTTCAGGTAATAACAACAGCAGTAATGGTTGATGCTAAACCGTTCTAAGTGAATTCAGCAATCCTTACAACAATCTATGAGGGAGGAACTATCATTATCCCCTCTTTATAGACGAGGCCTGGAGGCCCATGCCCACGTCTCAGAACTAGAGAGAAGCAGAGCAGGATTTGAACCCAGGAGTGCAGCATCAAAGCCCAATCTCTTACCCACTAAGCTATCCTGCCTCTTAAGTAATCCTAGACACTTTTGGTCACCAGCATCTGTTTCAGGAGGGCCCCTTTGGTACCTCAAATTTGGCAGGTGTTGACCTTGCACATACCAGTAACTGTGGGAAAGGGATCTATCCAGAGGAGTAAGGGACTGCTGTCCACAACACCATCCACTCCCACCCCAGTATTCTGTCTCTCAAGGGCTGGCCCATCAGACGCACTCTGGCTTCTAGAGTCTGCCGTACCCCACAGAGTCTGTGAAGGACTACAGTGAGGCTTCCGAGCCCCTAATCCCAGCTGGGCCAGGACCAATTTGGCAAGCCCTTCCTGAGGCTCCATATGCCAGCCCTAGACTCCTGTGGGCTATGAGTACACAGTAGCTGGGGCCACGCAGGTGCACAGGATTCACAGGTAGGAGGCAGGGAGCAGGAGGATATGGCCGATGGCTACGCCATGATATTTGTTCTTACTAATGACATTTACTGAGTGTTAACCAGTTTAACATGATCTCATTTAGTGACAACAAATCTTATGAAAAGGATACCATGAATCCCCATTTTAGAGGTGAGGAAACTGAGGCACAGAGAGATTAAATAACTTTCCTACAGTCACCCAGAATACTAAGGATTTGAACCCAGGCACATTGTCTGATGGGGCCACATGCCAACCGTGAGACCAAGCCTTGGCCTGAGGATGGGAAAGCACGCTCTGCTCCTGGCA
>NW_007732382.1:87716-90443 GCF_000696425.1 Galeopterus variegatus | reverse complement strand
CATGCCAACCGTGAGACCAAGCCTTGGCCTGAGGATGGGAAAGCACGCTCTGCTCCTGGCACCCTGGGACTCACATACTCCATCTTTGTGCCTGATTTAATCATGGAAACTGATTTTTATTTCCCCAATTAGGGGACTGATACTTCCTCTGTCTGGCAGGGATAATAAAAATCAATTAATACACGTTTGCAAAACGCTTTGAGATCCTGTATGTGGGATACAGCACAGTGCAATACTGTTTGTTTGGTGGTACTGTTTGGCATGAAAAACTGTCTTCTTGGCTCCTATCAAGAGCTTCTTTTCAAAATGTTTTTCATCAAAGAGTACAGTTATTGATTCTGGAGGGCATCCTGACATAGGTAGGCAGGCACATCCTGCCTATGTGGCCTCAAGGTACACCCTGCAGAGCCTACACCTAAGCCTGCTAGTGCCCCCACCAACCCCCCCGCCCCAAGGTCACCCTGCAAGCAGTGCACAGTCATTCACACAAACACTTCCTGGCAGGCACCATTCTAGACTATGGAGATTCAGCAGGTTTCAAAATAGACAAAGATCTTTACACTCATGGAACTTGCACTGCAGTGAGGGGATGAGACAGACAACAGCAGAAACACAGATTAGAACATGAGAAGTGCTTTTGAGAACAGAACAAGGGGAGGGCAGGCAGGGTTGAGCAGCAAGACACATCTCAGACCTTAGGTATGAATAGGCCTGCTGGCTGGAATGGTGTGGGAAGGAGGGGTGAGGTCAGAGGTTCTAAAGGGCCCTGGAAGCATAAGGACTTCTGTTTGCCCGCTGGGTAAAACAAAGTTATGGGAGAGTTTTGAGTCAAGAAGTGATGTGATCTGACTTTATATTCTAAAGGAATCACTTTGGCTGCCGTTTGGGAGAAAAGATTGTTGCAGGCAGAAAAGTTAGAAGGCTGTGCAAGGATCCAGGTGGCTGAGACCAAGGGGATGGGCATGATGGTGGTTGGAAGAGACTGGATTATGGATATATTCTGAAGGATAATGCCAAAGAGATTTGCTGACAGGTTGCATGGGGTTTTGAGGAAAGAGATGAGTCCAGGGTGACTCCAGGGTTTTTGGCATGAGGACTAGAAGGGTGGAGTTGTCACTGACTGACATGGAGAAGATTGTAGGTGGAGTAGGTTTGACAGGAAAGATCAGGGTTACTTTGGGGATATACAAAGTTTGAGATGCCATCAGACATCCAAGTGCCAATGTTAAGCAGACTGAGTTCGGGGGAGAGGTCTAGGCTAGATGGAAATTTGGAAGCCCTTAGCCTATTGACAGTGTTTAAAGTTATGAGGCTGGCTGAGATCACTGAGTGGGTGAGTGTGGGTGGAGAAGAGTATCCGAGACTGAGTCCTGAGATCTTCCAAGGGGAAGACGTCAGGAAGATGACAGGGGGTCAGCCAGAGAGAGTAAGAGGGTGCCAGGGAGGTGGGAGGAAATCTAGGCAAGTGCAGTGCCCTGGGAGTCAGGAGAACAATGAGCGAGGAAGCGGTCTGCGGTGCCAAGTGCAGCTAAGATGGGGACAGCGCAGAGAGCCTTGCATTAGTAGTCTGGAGGTCTTCGGTAACCTAACAGCTAGAGTGGGAAGAGAGGACTGGGAGAAACTAGCTACAGAGAGCTCTTCTGAGGAGTTTGCTGTGATGAAGAACAGAGGAAAAAGGCAGTAGCTAGAGGAATAGTAGGGCCAAGAGGTTTTTCTTTAAACATGCAGGATTAAAAGCTGTATGTTGATGGGAATAATCAAGTAGAAAGGGGGAAACTGAGGCTGTGGAAGGAAGAGGTGATATAGCTGGAGTGATTTCTCTGAGTATGTGGAGGCAGAATCTAGAGCCCAGGTGGAGGGATGCCAGGTGGACCCTTCTTAACAGGAGAGAAGCCTGATGGTCGGTGGGTAGATGTGGTGGGAACATGTGCAGACGTCTGTTTTTTCAGTGACCAGGAAGCAAGGTCATGCCTGAGAGTGAGGGTGGGGGAGGAGATGAGGAGGTTTGAGGAGAGAGAAGGCCTGGAACAAGAGTGTTGGAGAATGGGAAAGGGACAGATGCAGAGAAGGCAGTGTGACCATTGGGCAGTAGTAAGGGCTCGCTCAAGGCTCCCATTGCTGAACTGAAAATGAAGCCAGTGGAGCGGTTGTTTCCCCTCCATGTTCAGCCACACAGCTGCACGGACATCCAGACAGATTTCACCAGGCTGGGGGTCTGCTGAGAGGAGGAAGAGAATTGAGTGTGTGTGCAACAGTATGATTCCAGGGGTTTAAATTCCATGGAATTTAAGCTGGGTGAGAAGGAAGTAACATCATGAAGGGGGTAATGGAAAACTAAACAGTTAGTCAGTAGATTGTGGCTCCCATTGGGGTTGAAGAATCCTTGGAGTCTGGATAACAGAGGAAATAAAGCAGAAGAGATGGGAGGTGATCAGAGTAGGATGCCTGAAGATGAGATTTTTCAGGCAACCATTATTTGTAATGCCAATGTCTGGACTGTAGGATATGGCCATGGGAATGAGGGTCTGCAAGGTGGAGAATTGGCCTGCATTGTGCATCAGAAATCGTATGTCAGAAATAGGGTGGGGGGCCAGCCCGGTGGCGCACTGGAGAGTGCCCCACCGAGGGTTCGGATCCCATGTGGAGACCAGTTCCCACTCACTGGTTGAGCGCGGGGCGGGCGCAACACCGAGGGTTGCGATCCCGTTACCGGTCAGTAAAAAAGAC
>NW_007732382.1:84843-86896 GCF_000696425.1 Galeopterus variegatus | reverse complement strand
CGAGGGTTGCGATCCCGTTACCGGTCAGTAAAAAAGACAAAAAGGAAAAAAAAAAGAAATGGGGTGGGGGGCCGGCCCGGTGGTGCACTCGGTAGAGTGCGGCACTTGGGAGCGCGCTGGCGCTCCCGCCGAGGGCTCGGATCCCATATAGAGACCGGTCCGCTCACTGGTTGAGAGCGGTGCGGGCGTGACACCGAGGGTTGCAATCCCGTTACCGGTCAGTGAAAAAAAAAAAAAGAAATGGGGTGGGGAGTGGCGCAGAGTCAGTAGATGATCATCGCAGAGAGGGGTGGTGGCTGGTATGTGGAGCACGCATGGGTGTGCCCATCTGTCCCTGAGAGCAGGTTCTTTGAGGTGGAATACTGTTTTTCTCTCCGTGCTACAGAAGAGGAACTGAAGCATCAAGAAGGCAGTAAGTGATGGTACAGCCCAAGCTCAGCCCGGGGAGTCTGCTCCAAAGCTGGCCCTCTGGACACGCGACGGAGTTCTTCCCACCATCGACAGTGGGCCTCAGTGAGATTTAGTCCCCGCCCCCAAGAAGTTCACTCTCNTCCCACCATCGACAGTGGGCCTCAGTGAGATTTAGTCCCCGCCCCCAAGAAGTTCACTCTCCTGTGGGAAAACAAAACCTGTGCAAAGATGAGGAAAAAGGCCGTGGGATGATTACCAAAAGAATGCCATGGAAACTGAGAGGAGGGTGTGCCACATCTAATCAAAAAGACACTAGCGGTGTTCACAGAGGAGGATGGGTGCAATTTCACAGGCAGATAGGGGAGAGTGAGGAAAGGCAGCCCTATCAGAGGGAACAGCCAAAGCAAAAGTGCAGACAGGAAGTCCCCAGGCCATCTAGCATGGCCAACTTGTCCCTCATGCCATGTAAGTGAGAGAGGAGGAAGATGATGCTGGAGGGAAGGGTAAGAACCAGAGCAGAAAGGGCTTGTGTTAATCAGGGGGCTGAAGACAGTCACAGACAACAAAGATTTATTCTTTGTTCATGTAATTCTTCAATGCTGGTGTCCAGTGTGTGGCCACACAGTGACACAGGGACCCAGGCATCTACAGTTTTGTGGTTTTACTGTCTCCTAGGGCCTCAGACTCCTTTACTGGGTACCCTGCATCTGGCCAGTATCTAAAGGGATAGAGAGACTCGAAGATCTTGTAGGAGATTTTTTGGATCCCTGCAAGCACTGTGTGCATCCCTTCTGACACATTCCATTGGCCAGAACTCAGTCATATGGCGACACTTGACTGCAGGGGGAGCTGGGAAACATAGTCTAGCTGTGTCCACAGAAGGGAAAGGATGCAGGTTTAGATAAACACACAGCATTCTTTGCCATGGTACCCCATGTCTGGCCACAGAGTTTGGGCTTGTCAAGGAAGTCAGGGAAGCAGGGAAGGGTGTGATCAAAGTCAGAGGACTGACCTGGAGACACCCAAAGGGAAGACTAAAAGGCTAGAGAACTCGAGAGGTAGTAGAGACCTGGACATGGAGGGAGGAAGTAGGAGCAGAAAAGGGCACAAAAAAAGATGATATTGAGAGGCTCTTGTGACCACGCCTGGGGAGGGAGTCGGGGGAGCGAAGAAGAGTTGAACAGTAGAAGATCATTCTGAGGCTTCCCAATCAGGCCCAGTTGGCCACCCACTTCCTGCTCTTAGCTACAGGAACAGCAAAAGACAGGGCAGGCCTTGAGAAGATGAAGTGGCTGGAGGTGGCCCATGACAGTCCTCCCCGGTCCACAGCCTGGATGCAGAGATGGGTAGGAAAGGACCTATTTTAATTTTCTTCTCGGACCTCCACATGACAGAAGAGAAATATCACCCAACATTATTATCTCTCAGAAAATACTCGCTGGAACCATAAAAAGGGAAATACAGTGAAGCCAGACCACAGAGGCTGCCCCTTAAATCAGGAGCTTCTAAATTATCGTGGTGGCGCTCTCTAATTCCTCTGGATGAAAACATTAAAGATGACAATGTCCCTTTAAATCAAATGCCCTGGGAGTTGCTGTAAAGAGTCAGTGGACTTTTTTTTTTTTTTTCCTTGTGAGGATTT
>NW_007732382.1:69359-83820 GCF_000696425.1 Galeopterus variegatus | reverse complement strand
CTTTTTTTTTTTTTTTCCTTGTGAGGATTTTTTTTTTTTTTGTCTCTTTTCACCTTGTAATAAAATATAAATCATAACTTGTGGGGGCAGGCTCTACAGAGCAAGCTGTGAACATGGATTTTCTGAAAATGAAGGTGTTTTGTTAATGGGAATCATCTCATCTCGGGAAACGTGAGAGTTTCAGATGATGAGTTTGCTACTTAACTTCACACTTTTTTTTTTTTCTTGGATTCACAGGCTGGCCCCAGGGCTTGGCTGTGGCACCATGGTGATGAATCGTGATGGCACATCCTAGGAGGCCGGTGGGGCTGCCTCCACCCTCCTGGAGTGGGCCGCTGGGCTCAGGCTGTGCCAGGTGGGGCAGAAACCCCAGAGCCATCTACATGGTGCAGGGGGCACAGTCCTGGGAGGGAGCGCTCAGAGGCAGGAGACTGGGGCCTGGAGGAAGGGCACCATCCACACCCACTAGCCCGTCCTGCCAGGCCTGGCAGTCTGAGCTCTTAGGCCACAGAGAGAACCCCGAGGCCAGTGCAGCCCAGGAAGAAGGGATGGGAGCCACAGGTCAGAGAAGGCCGCATGGCAAAGCTTCCATTGAGTAGACATGTTTTCTGGACTCTGGTGTGGAAAAGGGGAGGGGGAAAGAATTGGTGCACTGACCCAGGCAAGGGCCAGTCCCAGGACAGTCCTATCCCCCCGGTTATGCCCTGGTCCGCTTCTCTCCCTACTCTGCGCTCCTCCATATGTCAGCACCCATTTCCATGGCCTGGGTGGAGGCCCAAGGCCTGGCAAGGCTGGGTCTGTGAAGTTGGCTGAACAGTTGTAACCAAGGTAGGAAGGAGACTCAGGTAGTTTTAGAAAGTCTGCAAGGCTTAGGTCTGAAAACGAAGGGCTTTCTGGTTGACCCATACACTCCACTGCCTGCAGACCTTTCTCTCCTGTGAAACAGCTGTCTCTCCTCAACTCGACAGCCCAACCCTAACTCCTGGCTTTTTCCTCTGTGGTCTCTCCACCTCCTTCACCACCTCCACCATACGTGTACAGATCAGGAAATTGAGGTCTGCAAAGGTTGTTCGTGACCTACAGGTGGCGTAGCCAATGGACACTCTTCAGTCTTTATCCGATTTGGCCTCTCTGCAGGTCAGGCCCAAGTGACCTCTCTCTCCTGAGAAACTCCTTTGCCTTCCACCTCTTTGGCCACCTCTTCTCCATCTTCTCTATAAGTGAGCTCTTTTCCTCTGCCAGCCCCTTACACTTTTTCTGTAGAGGGCCAGGCAACAAATATCTTAGGCTTTGCAAGCCATACAGTGTCTATCACTATTTAACTCTGACATGGTAGCACAAAGCAACCGTGGACAATATGTAAGCAAAGGCGTGCAGCTGTGTTCCAATAAAACTTTATTTAACAAAGACAGATGGAGGGCCTGCCTGAGACACTGCCCTCAGGAGGGTTCTGCCTCCCCCCACACCTCCCCACAAACCACCAGGCACCTAGTGTCCAGCTGCATGTCTTCAGCAGCCCCTGGCACCCCCTTAGCCATTACTTATGGGTGCCACATATCTAGTGGGACTAAAATCCCCATTCTTTCCCCCAAACCCACTTCTGCTCCTGTATCTTCTGTCTCACCAATGTATTTTCACTTTTTCCCATTGTACTTCATTTGTAATCAGATCGTTAAGTGCTTGCAAGTGGGTGGTTGAGTCTTTGAGAAGCTGCACACTTCAGTGGGAGAAGGCTCAGGAGATGGATGGGGAGGTGGAGATGGGCTGCGAGGAGAGGCTGCAGGGCTGGAGGTGAGGCACCCAAGTGGGGAGCCCACCACTGCGGGCTTGCTGCGCCTGGTCTGCTGCCTGCCAACAGGCTGGCTGGCAAACAACCCAGTATCTCAGTATTCCAGTGGGGTCCCACAGAGAGCTGTGTTGAAGGAAAGCCGTCCATAAATGGATTTACCGGGTGCAAGCCAGAGATCATAGGTAAAGAGCAGGTCTCTCAGCCTGCCCATTTCTGGGTGCTCTGATGGTCCCTGAGCTGAGGGCAAAGTGGGTTCTTAGAGCCATCTCTGAGGGCTCCATCTAGCAGGTGTTTGAAGCCTCAGGCCACCCTCTCCTGTGGCCCCTGCTTTGCCCCATCCCAGTGGGCCCACATGGCCAAGACCTAGATTTGATGTCTGGAGCTAAAACTCAGGGGCTGCAGATACCCGTGTCAACATCCACAGACCCTGCAGAAAGTATGACTCTGTGGGTTCCTGAGCTGCTGACTCGCCAGGAAGCACAGATGCTGGACTAAGAGGACAGACTTAGACTGGACGCTCTGTCTTGCTTCCATGCAGCAGAGGCTCACAGGCTTCCCCATGGCCTCCCCAGAGCTCTGCTTTCCAGCTCCATTTTGGTGCCAGTGGCAGGGGTGTTAAGCCAAGGTTGCAGTGCTGGATGTGCCCTCTGATTGACGCAGCTCCAAACAGTCTGTTCACTTAGAGCAGCAATAGTCTCACCTGCTTCCCGCCCCCCGCATGCGGAGATAAAATTCCGTCTTATTTATTCATCTCCTCCTTGCAGTCCTGGGCCGTGATACGCGATAATCAATCACCGAGCCGCCTTTGTGAAGGGGCACGCCCGGCTGGGAGATTGGGGACAGGGTCCCCTCCGGTGCCACGCCTGCACAGCTGCCTAACAGATTGACTGCTGGAGGCTGTTCCGGGTTCTCGTTTTTTGTCTCGGCCACCCTCTCCGGGATGGAAGGCCCAGGGCACCCCCGCGCACGCGGGCCCCGCTCCCGGCACACTCGAGAAGGCCGTGGCATTTATTTTGCCCATTTGAATACAAATGCAATGGAGACAAAATTCTTCTTGTTTTAGAAGCCATTGCTCCATTTCTGTTTCCCACCAAGTGAAATGACAGCCAAGAGAGTCGAAATAAACAACTCTGTGCCCAGCTGTGCCGGGTGAAATAAATCCCCCGACCCATTACTGGGACGTGGCCCCGTCAGGTTGTGTTACCAGCCAAGGGGTTGGTGCTGGTCTTTGGGAAGCTCTAGAGGCAGATGTCAGGTCTTGGGCTACACTGGGCCAGGACAGGCGCTGGACAGTCCAGGAGTCGGGCAAGCTGTCACAGTAGGATCCTTGCTCCTCCACCTTGTGGTCTCACTCATTCCTGGTGTCTGAAATACAGTCTCGGGGGCCTTTCCCTTCAGCACCGATCCTGGGGGAGGGAGACATGTCCAGTCACTCATTCAGGAGGAGAGGAAGTGGCGGCCCAGGCCTTGCTCTCTGGAGCTCCCCACCCATCGAGGGAGGTGAGAAGGAAGTACGTAAATATCAAGGGCTAACCCACAGCGTTTGGACAATAGGTGCTGTTCTTATAACCCAGGTACAATTATCAAGGTGGACATGAGACCCAGACAGATGGAGTGACCCTTAGTCCCAGATGTCCACTTCAGTGCTGTCCAGCTTCCCTGATAGGGCTGCCACTTTGGTAGGTCAATAGAACTAGGCCACAGCCCCCTTCACAGGCACCACCAGGCCTTGTGTCCACCCCAGCTTTTCAAGACACAGAGGCCCTCCCTAGGAAGGCCCTGTCCCAGCATCCAGGGGCAAGGGAGTTGGAGTGGGGCTCATTAAGTTCTTGGTACTTTGTCTCAATGAGTTTCTTCCTGTGGGAATCTGAGCACTGTGACAGCAACAGGTTTTCAGCCACTTGTGGCTGGGCACGTTCTGTGATTGGTGTTGTGGATACTGAATATGATAGTGTTTCCAGATGAGCAGCAACATCACCTCAGACAGTTCAATATAGTGAGCGGACCGGGATGGGGTCTGGGCAGAGCCTGACAGGCCTGGGAGGGTCAGGCAGCAGCCTCTCCCCTGCTGTGCTGCTGAGGGCACCTGAGGCTCCCTGCCCACCATGGTGGATCCTGGGGACAGAGGGGCCTCTGTACTACCACAAGGCCCCTGCAGCCTGTCCCCAAGACTCTTAACTAAGGCTGCAGCCTGCACAAGGCCCCAGCCTCAAAAAGATGAAGTCACGTGCTCTCAAGGCTACCCAGTCAGTAAGAGATGGGGCTAGGATACTAAATATAAGTCAAAATTTTAAAAAGGTAATAACTGTTCTTTACTGAACTGTTACTCGTGCCAAGCACTGTGCTAAGTAGTTTATATTTCATATTGTTTAGTCCTCAAATGGGTATTATTAACCCCATTTTACAGATGAGGTGACTGAGGCCAGACAATAGGACAGCTGGGATTAAACCCAAGTGAGTCCAACTTCAAAACACATGGCCTGGGCCGGCCCGGTGGCGCACTGGAGAGTGCTCCACTTGGGAGCGGTAGCACTCCCGCCGAGGGTTCGGATCCCATGTGGAGACCGGTTCCCGCTCACTGGCTGAGTGCAGTGCGGGCACAACACTGAGGGTTGCAATCCCATTACCAGTCGGTAAAAAAGACAAAAAGGAAAAAAAAAACAAAAAACACATGGCCTTTCCTCTACACTACTCTGCTTCTCAGAGGTGGGGGCGGTGGTCAGGTGAGAAAGAGATGCAGAGTACTTGTGATGTGACAGTCATGGAAGGCTCCTTGGAGGAGATGGCATTTGACATTTGAATGGCATCCAGAAGGAAGTGCGTGATTAGAGTAAATGACAGGAGGAACAGTGTGAGCAAAGACACTGAGGCTGGAGGGTACAGAATACATTCAGGATATAGGCACTGCTGTGATCCAGGAGCACAGAGTGTGGGGAGTAGGGACAGTGGGGACCATAGTGGTAAGGTCAGCCAGAGCATAGAAGCCTCGGGTGTCAGTCCAGGGACAGCTTTTCAAAACTCTGGGCAGGAGAGAAGCGGGGCCAGGGCTGAGCTGGAGAGTCCCTATGCCTGTGTCTTAAAAAATGACCCAAACTGCTGCCTTCATCACAGGCCAGTGCCCAGGCAGCATCCCCGAACACCACTGACTTAACAAATGTACATGCAGCTGTAATTTGCAAACTCCCAGCAGCAGTGTTCACTTCCTCTATAAAATAGTTACCCTGTAAAGCTTTGACACACTTTAAGCTGAGGATTTCCACCTGAAAAGCACTGGTATTTGGCCTTGTGGATATAACTATGTGATAGCCAGTCCACACATCCTGCAATGCAGGGGCTGCCCAGTGTCGAGGGATTGCTTTTAAGTGAAAAAGATGGAAAGGTATTTAAGATCAATACTTCTCAAATTAAGTTTTCCTTTTGCAGAATTAAAAACACTTCATTCAAGCCCGGAGGAGGAATGTGATCTGAGAACAACATCGAGGTGTCCAGATATTCACAGACACTTTGAGTAAAAACAAAGAGAAACAAAATTATTTCCAAAAAGCAGCCAGGAAGGCCCACCTGCTGGTTAGAATCCTTGCGATCCAAATGAACCGGCTCAAATGCCACGTCCTCCAAGAAGCCATCCCGCCTCCCTCCCTCTGGTCCTTCCTTGCTTCGGATGTGTGATGGAGGGCCCCCATTGTGCTGATGTGGCCTTGAGCAGGGGCATGATCCGTAACCTCCAGAGCAGCCACATGGCTCATGAGTTGATTTTTTTGAACCATGGCCTGTGGGTGAGAACAAAGGATTTTGTCAGTACTGAAGAGGTGATTAACTTGCAGTGCGTGGATGTGCATCTAAAATGTACTCCATCGAAACAAGATCTCTTCAGAAAAAAAACCAGGCCTCATTACAAGTGGTTTTACATACATGAATTTTGAGATCTGGAAAGGGCTCCCAAAGTTCTAGGGTTTATTGTCCCTCTCTGATAGTAATACAAGCTAACAGGTATTAACCATGAGCCTGGGAGAGTGCTAAATACTTTTCACATAGTAAATCCTCACAGAAAATCTGTGATGCTTCATTATCCTATTATAATTCATTTTATTGAAGAGAAAACTGAGGCCCAGAGAGGTTAAGGAATTTGCCCAAGGTTGCACAGTCAGTAGATGGTAGAGCTGGGCTTGGAACCCAGGCTCCTAAGCACTGCACAACATCACACCCAGGAGTGCTTAGCAGTTGGCCTCGTGTCATGACCATGTCACACACATACCTAGTCTGCAAGTTCCATGAAGGCAGAGACAGGTCAGATTCTGCTGTACTCAGACACCCAGGACAAGGCTTGGTGCAGAGCTAGGTTACTGGTGCCCTAGGTGATGGGGCCACTGATCCAACGCCCTTCCCAGAGCCCTGTGCTCAGGCTTGTGGTCAACACTGAGAGCACTGACAGCCCAATGGGCAGGTCTTGACAGAGTCTGTGCCTGAACATGGCCAAGCCCAAGGACCCATCCTGGGGTCTGTGGGAAGCAGACCCCCAAACTGGGCCAGGTGGTTCTCAGCTGGGTGCAGCCTGTGCATGCGAAGGCCAGTCAGACTTCACGGTCTGAGGGATCCTTAGTGACTCTGACTTGCCAGGCAGCTTTGTGTGGCTGGCTCTACATCCAAAGGAGGAAGAGCTGCATGGGCTGGCAGGACCTGCACTTGGCCTTGGAAGACACTGGGAAACGATGCCTTAGGAACTGTTGAGAGGAAAAGGTGAGAGTTCAGATGCTACTCCATGACAGCTCAAAGGCTGATGTTTAAGGGCCAAGGAAGTGGGCAAGTTTCTCCTGCCCAGGTCAGAGAGATCTTCTGGAGCCAGAGGCAGTCTTCAGGGAAGGGCTGGACCTCACGTGAACTTTATTCAGTTCCCCTAATTCTGCTGAAACACTGGTCAAAGCTGAGATGCTGAAGCATTATTCCTATTATAGGGTCTTAGCAACTCCATCTCCATCACACTTTCCTTTTGTCTCCTCATTTCTCTTTTCATTGTTACAAGTATTTAACGTCTCTCTCTTCTCTCAAACAGAGCCCTGCCTATTTACCATCAGAGGGCTAACTTTGTGCAAATCTCCCTGTACCCCATGAGCTGGCTGGGCATAGTAGGGGCAGCATCAAGGGTGTCACTGCTGACTCAGTGCCATGCTCTGACCTCTCTCAGAACTGCCCAGTGGGGCTTCCAAAGCATTACCCATCACCTTGTGCTCTCCTACTCCAGAGCCTTTCATGTCTCGCTGTGTCTCCCCTCACTAAGTCTGAATACCTCTGCCTGCTTGTTAGATCTCATGCCATCCCAGCCATCCCTTCCACAGCACCCTGGCCCCCTACCCAGTCTGAAACGTTCCCCATGGGCCTCCCTCCAAGTAAAAAACTAATCTGTTCAAGGAGGGCAGGGACTGTGTCTGATTCTCCTGTATCCCCAGCATCAGATGCGAGATATCCACTCAGATTTTAGAGAGTCAGTTTATTAATCATTTCGAAGCAGGGAGTGGGAAGGAGATGGGCAGGTGGGGGCTCACCCAGGTCTTAAATGCCTGAGTCTCCGCCATGAGAGTTGGCCAAGGGGTTACAAAAAAGAACAAATGTCCCACACAGAGTCGGGGAGACTGTGCCAGGGGCTGTACAGGTCTGCACAGGTTGAGGAGGAGGAAGAGGACAATGGTGAGGGTGCAGGGGGAAGATGCTGGCCCGGCACTGCTCACATGTGCAGGGCCTCAGCTGCGGAGCCACCAAAGGCAAGGCTCCTCTTCTCACCGCACCCGCTGCTCACGTCCTCCCCCTCCCCCATCCTGCTTCTTCCCTAGGGGACACCTGTCTTAGGATCAAGAAGAAATGTAACACTCCAACAATTGAAGGATAGTGTTTTTAATGACTTGACTGTTCTAATTAAAGGAAGCAATGCTTTGATTACAGGGGTCTGGCCTGAGGCATGGATTTGTGAGATTTGCTTCTTATGATGTGCTTGTTCTAGATGTGCAAATAATCTCTCCCGGGGTGGGTCTGAATCAGGGGGTGACAAGGGCCAGTGCTGGGTAGCCCCTGCCCACATCTGTGCAGGTCACACCTCACCTTCCACCTGCCTGTCTCCGCTCCTCGCCCCATGCCCATGCAGTGCTGTATGCCAACATCCACTGTCCGAATCCCTCACACTGATTTCTATGAGCATCCAGAAGCTCTGTCTGTACCCTCTGGACAAACACACGCAGGGCCTGCTCTCAATTCCACCCCAAGCAACAACTAAATCTGCTTGTCCCTGGTGATCTGCTGCCCCAGTCTGTATCGGGAGGAATGCAACAGGTGTCTGGCATTATTTGATATGAACAAGAAGGTGAGAGAGAGATGTTGAAGCCAGGCTGTCCCCCTGGATCTGGATCTTGCAATAGAATTCTCACAAGTTGTGTCTTGGTGACTTGTCTTGTTTCATTTTCTTTATCAATTGCCAGTGGGCACATCTTTCCCAGGTCGTTGTCCACTATTTGGACAGCCAACAGCCAGCCCCACTGAGCTGAATCCTCAAGGCACACATGGCCTTGCTAGAACCTTGGAGAGCTCCCACACACACACCACAAGCTGGGCTCAGGGCCCAGAGGCCCCCAGGAACACATTTGGGAGGCAAATGGTTTGGGACACATGATTCCTCCACCATCACACTTGAAAATCCCCGTCACTGATAAGCAGTCCTCCAATACAAGCGGCAGGTTTCTCTTGCAGCACGGTGAGAAAACAGTGGCATGTTTACTTTGATGGGGTGCGCCTCTTCCTGCTCATGGCCTTAACCTTGTGCTAACAGACACTCCAGGCCCCTCTGATCCCAAATTATTTCTCAGAACTTTACAAGTGTCAGTAGCTGTCTTTTTGAGAAGAGACAAATGTCAAATGAGTGTTGTGGGACTGTGGTGTTTGTCTTGAGAAAATTATCTTTCTGGTAAAGGGGCCATTTGCTTCTTGTGTATCAAGATCGGTACAGACCCTTCCAGAGGAGGAGCGTGGGGCCTCAGAGGACTAGAGCAAAGTGACAAATCCCTGGTTCAATGGGGCCAAGCCCAGGTGAGGATTCAGGACAGATCCCACTGACCAGGCAACATGAACAGCCTACATCCACAGGGAAAGTGACTGGGCTCTTTGCCTGGGGAGATCCCAGGGTGACCCTAGCCCCCAGGACATGAAGAGGGGACGTGTGTCATCCTGGGGCAGAAAGTCTCTACTTCCACCCTCAGGAGCCGATACTGCACCTCTGACTCATCTCATAAGAAGAGTCAGATGGGGAGAAAATAATCCTGATGTTAATAGGATTAAAATGCATTCTAAGTTTTCCAATTACATATTTCAATTATTTCATGAATGTTAATTGGAACTCAACAATACAACTGTGAGCTGGCAGGAAACCAGAACAAGCAGCTTCTCCCCCAAAAGGCCACAGGTTCCTTACCATAGGACACACAGGGATTCACCAGGAAGACTCTTCTGGAGACCCAATGTTTCAGGAATTTCCACCACACCTTCAGTACACACATGGCTGGGTGCTCCCGCCACTGTGCATCTGCACCTGCAGAAAGGCACGTGCTGTTTCTTCTGCTTGGAAGCCCCTGTCAGGTCCCATCCTTCCCCTTCCCCTAGGAAAACTCCTTTAAGACTCAATTCAAGGTTCCCTGCTCAGAGAGACCTCTGAGGATGCACAGCAGATGCCCACCAAGCACTTTCTCACTGCCAAATCTCCCCGGCTTCTTCCCCTGAACTCACTCACCTCCCATTCCCCCAAGCCCACATGGGCTTGGCATATAGCGGATGCTCTATAAATTTATGCTGCAGAGAAAATATGACCAGCTCCACCCACCTGATACGCCAGGCTCTGGGCAGATCCTTAGAGTGAGAGCCCAGAATCTGGATCCCAGACCCAGGTTTGCCAGTAACTCATGTACTGAAATCCTGGCCACCACTCACACCAGAAGTCCTGACCCAAATCCCATGGCCATACCTGCATCTGACCTGCTCCCTTGAGACCTAACCCATGCCCTGGAAAAGCCAAATACCAGGACATGGAGCCCTGCCCAGTGCAGACCTTCAACTTTTAGCTCATGAGAAAAGAAACCACATGCCCCACCAGTTTCCTTCAGTTTCCAGTCCCATCATGCTCTTCCACTTTTATTTTCTTGTTCCAGTGATTCAGCCCAAATCTCAGGGGAGACCCGACCAGTGCTGCCGCAGCCTTTAGGGGGCTCAGCTAGAGAGTCTTGCAGACCCGGGCTGCTTCACCTCTGAGCCTCAGTTTTCTCATCTATACAATGGGAGTAATAACAGCACCTGCCTCTGAGGGTTGCTCTGAGGGTTCAAGGATATAACGTGTGTAAAGGCTTAGCAGAGTGCAAGGCAGGGTGCTTGGGGAATATCAGCTCTTATTACTAAATTATTTGCCTCCCAAGTCCAATCTATTGAAGAGACATTTTCCTAGAAAAGGGGTTCCAGGCAACAGTCAGCAGGGATCTTTTTGGGACTGTAGACACGGGACTTGCAAGTGGCCCTCAGGATTGTTAATGCAGATCATAAACACCAGGCCCCCTGGATCTCAGCTAAAGGGGACGGTTAGCTGGCTCATGGTTCCCAGGAGGTGGGGCTGGTGAAAGAGGCAGGACCCAAGTGATTCCCCCATTAAGAGCATCCTGGGGAATGTCCCAGACCCTGGGACCATTGTGCAGGCTCACTGTTTACCAAGTGTTTACCCAGCATGTTCCACATGTCTGGGATTAGGTGGTAAGCAAGACCAGATGTGTCTCTGCCACTGGAGAACTTGCAGTCTTTGGAGGAGAGAAACAGAAAAACTGTCAGATCTATTTTAGGTAGGGTAGTTATGGGTGGGGCACCTTTCAAGGGATAATGTAAAGGGGGTACGAAGGAGCCAGCTGTATGTCCAGGGACCCTGGCATGTGGAGGGAGCTTGCTGTATGCAAGGGGCAGGCTGGCATGGCTGGAATGAGGTGGTGCCAGGAAGCTGAAGGTGTGCAGCCCTCGTGGAGGAAGGAGGGTCAACTGCTCTGCATGCACTGCCACCTTGCAGCTCAGGGTGGGGCTTGGTTTGGGGTGGCGGGGGGGGGGCAGGCTCTGTGCTGGGCCCTGGGGAAACCCAGGAGCAAGACCAAGCAGCCAAGGTCCCTGCCCTTGCGGAGCTTCCTGGCTGGTGAACAGTGGCTTGCAGTCTTCCTCGGGGCTGGGGCTCAGTGCTGCCACATTTCAGGAGCAGTTTTCAGAGCAGCTGGGTGACGACTTTCATGCCTCGTTTGCACCCACCTGGCCCAGTCCACCTCCCAAGTGGCACGGACCTTGGCTGGGAGTGACTCGAATATTCACGCTGGGGCTCTGAGACAGAGAGCTCTTAACTGCAGCCAGACTGAGTGGGCTGAACTGAGCCTGTGGTTTGTGATTTCAAGGTCTCCGTCCTGCTTCTTCCCATGCCCACCTGCCTCTTTCCACCTGAGCCAACATGTGTAATGTGGATGCTGGAGGCCAGGGAGCACTGAAGTGATTGGCCAGGGGTCAGGGTAGGTGGCCACATGTGAGCCTGGAGGGTACTGTGGGTTGATTTGCCCCCTGAACTTAGTAAAGACCCCTGTGTGAGTTTCCTAGGACTGCCATAACAAATTACCACAAGGCGGCTTGAAACCACATAAATTTATTCTCTCATAGTTCAGGAGGCCAGAAGTTGAAAATCAAGGTGCTGGCAGAACAGTGCTCCCTCCAGAGACCCTAGGGGTGGAAATTTCCTTTCCTCTACCACTTCTAGTGGCTCCTGATGTTCCCTGGCCTATAGCAACATAACCCAGTCTCTGCCTCTGTCTACACATGGCATTCGTCCTTGTCTCCCTGTGTCCTCCCCTCTTCTTATAAGGACACTAGTCATTGCATTTAGGATCCACCCTAAATCCAGGGTGATTTCATCTCAAGGTCCTTAAGTAATTACATTTGCAAAGATCCTATTTTCAAATAAGGTTACATTCTGAGGTTCCAGTAAACGTGAATGGGGTGGAGGGACACTCTCCAACCACCACAGGCCCCCGGAAGGAGGACGCTGGCAGGGAAGTGGTATGGGATACCTGAGTGTTCCCTGTGTTGGACATCACAGAAACTTGCTAGTCCTGTGGCACCTCCACCCCAGGATCACCTTATACTCTTTGGCTCCCACTCTGTCACATGTTCACACTCCCCTCGGGCCCATTTGAGGGGCCCCTGACCTTCCCAGAAGATGTGCGTGATGGCCAGCCCAGGCACCAAGTGTTGGCTACAGTCTAGGGCACTAGAAGTCCAGAGAACACACAGTTGGCTCTCAAGAACTTCCGTACAGAAACTGACATTCTTCTGCAGGAATACCTGCTTCACTGCAGCCCTTGAATCACAACCACATGGTGTCAGCCTGTTGGCAGGGCTGAAGAAGGACCAGGGCCTCCAAGCACATGTGCAGCTGTACCTTCAGGAGGTGAACCCCCACCCTAGTTCTGGGAGCCCAGGGTCCTGAGCTCTAGGCCCAGCCAGGCTGTTAGTGCCCTGTGTGCCAGAGGCGCCCTTACCATCTGGGCCTTAGTTTATTCATCCATGAGAGAAGCAGGGGATCAGTCTTTAAGCCCCCCCCCCACCTCTCATCCCACCTGACATCCCAGGTAGGGAGCAAGAAATGCCCCTATCCAGCTGTCGAGAAGTAGCTGGAGTTTCCTAGGTGGAAGTGACTAGCAGATCTTTCAGAAGCCCCTCTAGGGAGGGCTGCTGTCCTCCTGACATGTCCCTCTGAGCCCAGCCCCTGGCACCCAGTGTTCTGCTGAGGCCTTCTTTACACCTTAGCTGGGATGGACTTCTAGAGCAGGCAGGGGAAGAGGTCTCAACTCTCTTAGACTTGTGAGGGGGTGAGGCAAAGCCCTGCTGGAACACCTGAGAATGGAAGAACTCTCATGCTGACAGTGGGCAAGTGGGGTGTGGGAGCGAGAGCCAAGACTGTAGCCGAGGCATGGCAGAGGCCTGGTGGACCAAGGAGAGAGCCTAGACTTTTCCAGAAGGGTGGGAGCCCCTGTAAGAGTTACTCAGGGTCTCACCAGATCCCTTTTGCTCCAAGCACACATGCCACAGGGGACCCAGGAGCTCTAGGGAGGCGGGCCTTTGGACAGGATTCATGGCCCTCTTGTAGACTGGCATTTTTTAGCGGGCATTTGTGGGACTTCTCGGTGCTTCTGAACATCACTGCACTGATTACATCTGCCCAGCAGCACTTTGGATAGGCCATGAAACCAGTCACCGCCAATATGCTGGGGCTGCCCCTGGGCATAACTCTCTTCAGGTCCCTGGGGTTAGTTTTCCCGTGTGTGAATTAGGCATGCCCTCATGGTCCAGACTGTGGGACTGAGCTCTGAGGAGCACACAGGGGTGTGCACAGGTGTTCACAGGGGTGAGCAGAGGGTGATGAAATCCCCTCCTGCCTAACCCCGGACTGGCTGTTCCTCATCTGTTTCTTTACATCATCGCACAGTGTCCTTGACACGAGCCCCCCCATAACAGTTCAGAGCAGGGCTTCCCTCTTAAATTGTGCTAGTGGGGGAGAAAGCCCAGGGCCCCAGGAGCCCCAAGTCAGCCTCATTCACGGGGCTGCTCTACCCAGAGCATCGGGGGTCAACGCAAGGGGCAAGTCAGGCGAGGAGGACGGTGACCTCATGCAGGCTCCTCCCAGGACTTTCCCAAGGGGAGAAAGATGGGAGCTGATGGGGAATAGAAATACATTTTTTCTCTTATATATTTTATTTACTGCATAGCCCTGTTTTTCATATGATAATATTTTGGTCATTTTAGAAATTTTAATTGAAGTGTAACATACCCAGAAAAGTGCACAATTCAAGGAAGCAGATGTGAGCACCCTGTGTGACCACAATCCTGACAAAGACATAGATCATTACCACTCCCCAGATGCCCTCCCTCCTGCCCTCTCCCCAGGCGTAATTGCTATCCTGCCTTTCTAATACCACAGAGTAATTTTCCCTGTTTTTGAACTTTATATCAATGGAATCATACAATGTGGCCCATTTGTGTCTGGCTGCTTGCTCAAAACTATGTCTGCAAGATCTGTCTATTGTAAATTATCTATAGCAGAGTTCGTTCCTTTTCATTGCTGATAATATTCCATTGTAACAATATGCCACAGCTGATGTACCTGGGTTGTTTCCAGTTAGGGGAAATTATAAATAATGCTCCTATGAACTTTTATGTGCAAGTCTTTGATGTACATTTCTGTTGGAAATATGGCATCAAATTGCTGGTTGAGAGTATGCATAGAGTAACAAGATGTTGATTCCTGTTTTAAACCTGCTGCTGTTGTAGGAGTAGGCACTTAGCCATAGTGGGGTTGGGGAGGGATGGCCAAAGACCCCACGGTATCCATTCAGGGTCAGCTAAGGACACAGCCTTGAGAGGTCATAACTGCTCACCCCATCATGGCCTTGAGCCCCTGGGTGTTCCTACAGGCCCCTGCCCACACTTGGCTCAGGGCCAGTCTCCAGAATTTGTACCATAAGGCTGAGAGGTCCTTGGGCCAAGGCAATGCAGAACAACAGCCAGGAGGACAGCCAGGCCAGGAAGTCCTTCTGAGGCCCTTCAATTCCCAGCCCTTAGACAGCCACCTGCTGC
>NW_007732382.1:64814-68300 GCF_000696425.1 Galeopterus variegatus | reverse complement strand
GAGTAATGGTATTTTGTCTTGAGAATTAAGCCAGTTGATGCACATGGATCTTCCTAGGCGTGCGACCTGTGCAGTCACACAGGGCTCCACACTCAGAAGGCTCCACACTTGGTTTAGCACTCTGCTGTTGACATCTTGAAATTCTTATAATTTTTTAACAAGAGGCCCTTCATTTTCATATTGCACGGGCCCTGCAAATTATGTAGCAGGTCCTACGCATAGCTTAGAGCCGGGTACACAGTTCACACTCAATAACTGTTAGCAGCTGTTACTGGCACCCTGCGCTTGTTACTAAGTGCAGTTTCTTTGTGATGTTTTCCTCTGAAGACAGTTTTAATAGGAGACGGAGAAGCCACCTCATGTATGTAATTGTATAATTCTTAGAGTTGGGTATGGACTCTGGAGCAAGGACACGGTCTGTCGAGGGAGGGATTAGCACGCTGAGTCACGTGGGAAGGCTGAGCACACTGACCCTGCCCGGAGCCCTGAGCCTCTTGCTCAGGATGAGCCCCACAGGCTTCACCCACATCCCTTAGTTGACATGCATTTTCTTTTATCATAGCAGGTACAAAATGGGGCCAGGCAGAATACTGCTACTTTCTCGAAACCACTTAAGTAGGTGGCCAAAGTTTAAGTTAACAGGTTATAGAGTTGAAGACACCTTAATGGATTAGCAACTCACACAGAGTTGCTAATTTAATTTCCCTCTTTTATTGCTATTCTCTTATAAAACAGCACACATAGCCCTTTTTCCAAGATTGAGATATTAATAATCATGGCACTTTGCAAGAGCAGAGCAGGGCATTAAGATTTTGCAACGTCTCTCTATTTGTCCCTGACTTCTCAAGGCTCCTTGCTGGCCCAGATAGGGGACAGACCCAGGAGATTAACTGCTCAAAGTTCTAGGAAATGGAAACCACCCGTGGCTGCCAACACTGGACTCAAGTAACATCCTCGCCTGCCCAGAGCAAATCTCTGCAAACAACTGCATCTGCCCCCGGCCACTGCCCTGGCCATGTTGAGGGGTTTGCCAAAGAAGGTGAACACTTAGGCCTCAAAGTACAGGCATTCATATCCCAAGTGTCCTCATTATGGAAGGCTTCGATCCCCAGGAAGAGTAAATCTTTCCTTATGGGACATAGCAAACTAAGGACAACACACACTCCCTGAGCTGGGTCATCAGCCTTCAGGGCTGGAGGGGCAGAAGGGACCTCCCCTGTCTGCCAGTACCCCTTGCATACCCAGACTAATGCTTGGTGGGAGGGGGTGGGGTGAGAGGTGGATATGGACCCTCCCTGGTCAGCGCTCCCTGTTAGCCGTGGAGTGGGTTTTTCCTTCCATCACCCACAGACCTAGTTTTCCCTCTGGGCTGCTGGGTTCCTGCAACCTCAGGGTAAGAGAAGCCTCAGAGGCCATCAGTGAACAGTGTCCCCTTTTCTGTGCCCCTGTTGGGAGCACCTCCAAGAACAGGACTGCCAACTCCTGCAGGAAGACCCCCAGGTATCCCAGACCCCAAGCAGCTCCCTCCTCAATCAACAGGAGCCACAAGCTTAGGTGAGCCACAGCCTGGCTGCACAGGACCCCAGGCCCGGGGATTCTAGAGCTCAGTCTCCAGTATGGTAGCCACTAGCTACATGTGGCTACTGAGCACCTGAATGAGTCTAGTCCACACTGAGGTATGCTGTAAGCCTACAAGACACGCCAGATTTTAAAGCCTTATATGGAAAATGAAGGTAAATAGCTCTTTAACTTTTATACTGATTACATGTTGAAATAATATTTTAGATACATTGAGTTAAATAAAGTATATTATTAAAATTAGTGACACCTGTTGCTTTTTATTTTTTTTATGTGGCTACTATAGAATGTAAATTAGATATTTGGCTTGCATTACAGCACAGCTGTCCTGTGGGAATGTACAGAGGAAAGAACAGAGGAAATAACCTCAAAAATCAGCCAGGAAGGCCAGAACTGTGACAAGGGACAAAGAGGATAACCTCTCCTCTAGCACAGTGCCAGGCCCTCAGCAGGTGCTTTTCTGAACTCTGGCCCTCGATGGCCTCCTGCTTCCTGCCCCTAAAGTGGGAGGCAGTGGGGACAGGAACCGTGGGCAAGAAGCCCCCAAAGGGAGACCTTAGAGGATGCACTATGACAAAGATCATCAGGATCAGAAAGTCAGACTAGGTTTCCAGGGGCCACCTGAGAATTACAAATACTAACAGATGGTCCAAGTTTTCATATTCCCTTCTGAGTCTTTGTACAAAATGTGGAGAAAGAGCCCCAGATCTGCTGCCACATCAATGCCCACAAACATTCTCCACTCACAGTATCGCCTTTAGTGCTAATACAGTGTGCTCGTTTACAGACTAATAAAATCGGAAGAGTTATTGTTACTTTAAAATGCAGGCATATCTGGGGTATCCACTTAACGATGCACACGGAATAAATTACTTTGGATGACACTTTTTAATTGAATTGAACTAACAGCTTAGTAATATGTTGCAATAAGAAGAATATTAGGATGATTAAAAGATCTGAAAACTCTTGCAAAATTAAATGATTAAACATAATGCTGAGTAAATGAACAAGCCCTGTATATTAATCAGTCATGGGCCTCCGCAAACGGTTGTGTAACTAAACGCACATCACAGCCCTCCGCACGCATGGCTTCCCACCCGCTCTGAGCCGGTTTTCCATCATGCCTCCTTACTGCCATGCTGGGCAAACTGCTATTTCCACAGATCAACAATACGTGAGTAATTTAGAGAGTGTGAGTATCACAAGAGCTATTGCTTCTTGGCAAACATGCATTCCTTTGGTAGTGAGCTTTAAGAAATGGCCATGTTGTTAATTTTCAGTCCTCATTCTTAACATTGAAACTTGGGGACAAAAATTAATAGAATTCTGGCTTCCATTCTGATCATAGGAATTGACATTCCTGACGTATTCCCCTTGTTGAGATGTCTCTTGTTTCTCGTTAACCCACTCACCTCAATGTGTTTTAGTTTCCTTGAGACTGTTGAATCAGCACATTGGCCTTAGGAAGCAGGGGTGGGAACGTCCTGCTGGTAGAAAGTGCGAATTTCAAAGCCCCATGGCCAAAAGCTGGTTGTTCTCCCAAATGGAGGAGGAAAAAGCAGCTCTGGGGAGTGTCCCGGGAGGGCTTCTCCTGGTACCCTGCCCTCCCTCCATCTGCAAGATGCCTGCTGGCCAGCACCCCACAGGTGCCTTTTGTATGACCTAGAAAACTGATTAACTTCCTTAGGAAGCTCATCCCCCGCCTGCCCAGAGATAACACAGGTAATATCTTTTCTGATTATATAAATCTTTCAAGCCCAAGTCACAGTCATAATTAGTTGCATAAAAATTCAGGTTACGACTCAGGTTGTTATTAGGAAACATGAAAACAGTGAAAAGTTTCATTTTGCTTGCTAATAAAAACTCTCAAGGTCTCTGTTACAGAGAACAGAAGGGACTTGCTATCTC
>NW_007732382.1:52293-64687 GCF_000696425.1 Galeopterus variegatus | reverse complement strand
TGCTTGCTAATAAAAACTCTCAAGGTCTCTGTTACAGAGAACAGAAGGGACTTGCTATCTCATTAAGGGTAAAATTCAATTCAGAGCAGAATCTCACTTGCTGGACTTGATGCTGAATATATTAAGGGAAAAAAAAAACAACTCCAGCCATTCCTGGCAGGAAGTTTAGAGCAGATCTGTGCTCACCGCACCCTGTTCTACTGTGGAGACCTCCCCTAGCCACCTTCCCTCAGCTGGGCCAAGAGTCTTGTGCTTCCTAAACTAATGCTACAGGAAGCCTAGCAGGGACATAGTCTCAAATGAAAATGTATTTCCCAAACTAAAGTGCTGACCAAACCCGTTGTGCAACACATCACATTGGAAAATAATACAGTGGGATTGCATTAAGCTGATGGCTCCTAGAGAACAAGTCAGCTTTCTGAGAAGTTCCAGATAAAGCACTGCAATTGTCTCAGCGGTTTAGTGTTAATGGCCTACCAGGGACAGTAGATGCATCTTCCCCAATTTGGCAAATCGAGAGCCATAGAAAGGAGTCGCATTCCAACAATTACCTGGGAAACCAGGAGGGCTCTCAAGGCAGGCGAGGGTTGGCAGGGCCGCTTCCCTCTGCAGCACTGTCCCCGCACCTGGCCCAGCTCAGGCCTGGAAGCTGAGCTCATGAAGCAGCACTAATTGGACTCCAAGTTAAAACGTAAGGTGCACCTCAGAGAGCCAAGGGCTTGAACTCCAAGGACGGAGTAAAGTTTTCCAAAGGCTACCAGTCCTGAAGACCCAGGCCCATTAGGAATGATTAAAGTCGTCCTCTGAGGATAGCACAGGGGGTCATGGCTGCTTAACCCCAGAGCCAGCAAGTGGGGTGATTCTGGGCCATGGATAATACGGGGGTATTTTATAAGCTGCCAGGCAGGAGAGCACAGGGAGGGGGTGGCCAGCATCTCATGGAATCCCAATCTCCACGTTGTTACCTGAAGTGCAAGAGTCAGACTCTTACCTCAACAGATTTCATTCCTCACTTTTCTCCAGGGCAGAAATGCTGAAAACATTAATTTGTCAAAACTCTGAAAGCCACAGTCCTGAGCCAACGAGGAAAAATACAATCAAGACTTTGTCATCGGGGAGGCGGACAGCCTCACTGTCCTATCACATTTAGTCCAGAATGTATTTCGCCATTATTGTAGCTATGCCCTTCAGCTGCCATGCCGTTACAGGAATGGAGCGCTAATACATTCTGCGGCACAGTCTCTTTATAGGGAGGACGGGATCCCAGTGCCCCTTGACAGAGAGAGAATAATAGCATAATGCAACAGAACAGTTTTGAAATGCTAATGCACGCTCTCCGCAACTTAATTTTATTTTTTTCTTATTGGCTTTTTTATATGACATTTCACAGTCCTGTAGCCTCAATAGCTAGATCTGCATCATAAAAATGACAACTGAGTGATTTAAGGAGGAGAGTCCGTCAGAGCAAAATGGATGCTATGCTTTTAAAGTATCAGTTTAGCACCTTTTACCTGGGGTCAATGTGCATTGTCAATACATCATTAAAGCATCCCGTTAAATCACACAGAGAGCGGCTGTGCTCTTCCATTGCCATGTTGGATTGTGGAGATAATGAAGTGGAACCCTGCAGGAAGGCCCATGTTGGGCACACACACTTTATTGAGTTAGGGGCTACTGGGGAAGATTGATCTGAATTAAAGATCTGGAAAAGGAAGGAGAGAAAGAAGATGATCAGGTGGACATGGAGGTTTCCCTCCAGAAGTTGGCAGTCAAGGGATGCCATCAAATGTGAGGCTTCCTCTCTCTGCCAACTTTACAACCCCAGTCTTCACCAAACCAACATTCATAAAAGTCTGAGCTGCAGTCAAGTATGCAGCCAGCAACCTGGTGAGAGGAGAGAGAACACAATACCATGCCTGTAGAACTCTCCAGACCCCAGATCCAGCAAACCTTAGATAGAGCCGGGCAAAGACCTTGCCTCTAGTGAGGGCTTGAGCCAGAGCATTGGGCTGATTGAAAACCTGCAGAACACAAATGAGCGTGGGTTTCCAAGAACTCATCTCTCAAGTCCAACTGCCTTTCTGGTCACCATGAGACCCTGAGACAGAGATGCTCCTGAGGGCTTTCTTTCCTTTTCTTTTTGAAATAGTATCTTTTGTTTCAAAGTAATATATGCTAATTTTACTCTATTGCACATAAGAAGTTGAAAGATAACCCTTTCCAAATCCTACTCTCCCCCCACCTCTCACCCAGTCTTGTGCCTCAGAGATAACCTCCTTTGACAATTTGCTTGGACCCATCCAGGCTTTCTTTCCTGCATGTACAAACTCCCATATAGGCATTTTTGTGACCTGGGATCAGAGTCTGTACATTGCTTTGCAACTTGCTTTTCCCACTTAAAACCAAATCAAGTCAGTACAAATAGATTTGCCTGGCTCTTTCCAGTAACGGTATGATATTCTATTTGGGGCCAAAACATAACATATTTAGCCAGTCCACTGGTGATGGGCATTCAGGTTGTCTTAGTTTTTGTTACCACAAACAGTACTGCAACTGATGTCACTGGTCAAAGACATCTTTGCATGTTTGTGCAAGTAAACTGTTGGATGAATTCACAAGAGGCTCCCTGAGGGGTCTGACTTGTGGGTGCCTGGCAACTCCTCCAAAAGCGACAGGCTCTTGTCTCTATGCCTTATGGTTTCCAAAGGTAGAAAAAACTAAACATCCCATTCCCTCCTTCCTCTCTCAGAATGGGGAGGGAGGCAGCTGAGGTTTGCACTTGGGAGTTGCTCCTGAGAAAGCTGAGCTGCAAAGACAAATGAGACTTGCCTCCGCCACCTCCCATTTGACCTGCAAAGGTCTCCAAACTCCTGGGCTCTTCAGTCATCCAGGAACTTGATGTGTGTCAGCCCAGCTTCTCAAACAAGTCCCTTGCCAGGGGTTGGTGGCTTCTCTCACCCAAAGTAGGGACAGCACAGAAAGGGAGTGACGTTGGAGCTCTGAGGGTTGGCATAAAATTGTCTAGTTCGTAATATGGGAAGGTACAACCTTGAGTATAGGTCTGTGTTTAAAACCCAAATCTTCTGTACTGTAGCCTGGTGACATTGAAGCTTGAGCCACAGCAGATGAAGCTCCCAGGAGGAGGGAATCCAGCCTCCGTTCCTGGTGAACGGTGCTCATTCTAAGGCCAGTTGAGTGGATTTATCAGTTCTGTTCTGATTACGTGATTACCCACCGAGATGTCTCTATCACTTAGGTTTTCAAAGTAAAGCCCTCTTTAAAGCTGGATTTTTCAGGAACTACTGTATACTGGCAAACATTTTATTTGAGTCATTGGCTTTTTGTTTGTTTGTTTTAATTCACTTTCAATTAGAGGACCAGCACTAGTAAAAGCAAATTTCTCCCGAGTCGCTGCAGACACAGCTCATCAATGATGCTTTGCTGTTCTGCTGGGCCTGGATGTGGCTCAGACCTTCTCGACACAACCAGTTAGATTTGGTGAATGTGTTGAGCCCACCTGCTGTCCCTGCCAGTACAGAGGACCAAGAAATGAGAGGTTCCTACACGTGTCCCAGTGTCACACCAATGCCTGTGATCCCCAGATTTCACAAACCAGTATAACTATTTTAAAAAAGAAAAAAACTCTTAGATGCCTAATTAATGGTTGCCAACTTTTCATTTGGTCAAGTCAGGACTAGTAGCTTCTACTACTACCAAAATGTCATAAAAGGAAGGACCTAAGTCAGAAAGGAGACAATTTCAGACTGAAGAAAAGGCTATTGGCAAATTACAATAACAGCAAAAAATCACATGCGCACATCCCCAGGCACACACCAGAGACAATGTCTTCCACAGAGCAGCCCCCACCGTCAGCCCAGTGTTTCCTTTGGAACCACATCTGTAGGAGCACATCTGGGTGCTTGGGCAGCCTGGCCAGCACTGTGCCCTCGCAGCCATCACCCCGCCCATCTCCGCTTGTTGGTTAGTGCAGGGGAAAGCTGTGCCTGCCCAGCCAGCCACATGCGTCCAGCCTCTCGGCCATGTCAGTCCTCGATGGCTCGCAGATGGGTGTGTGGGGGCTGGCCGCTGCAGGCAGGGAGGGTGTGCCAGCTGGTAAGTTAGAAAGGACAGGTAACATGACCTTTACGACGGTCATGAAAGCTCCCACTCCTGAGACAAACACAAGGGAGGGCGCCATTTGATTGAATTCTTCTAGCATTTACGCGGTGGGTTTACAGGCAGTTTGCAGACCAAAGTGGCTTTTAAAAATACAGGCAGAGATCCCAGAGCCCATGACCCAGTCTAGGAAGCTAATCACCAGTCATCTCTGATGCCATTTGGAGCCGAGTTTGGGGTAAACCACATGGGAAGCCCTTGGCACGCCACATTTGAGATGCAGCTGGACTGAAGTGCAGGGTGTTAGCATCACTCCCCAGGAAACCACCCTCCAGGGGCAGAAGGGGAGGCTGCTTGCTGGAAGGAGCCCTCGGCCCTCACACCCCAGACACACCAGTGAAATTTGGAGGCTGGGGAAGTTGGGCTCTTGTGTCTAGTGGCCTTCCTCCCGGGAGCACCCATTCTGTTTTCTAGACCTCTTCCTCTGCCGCAAGCAAATCATACTCCTCCCCAGTTGGAATGATCTAACAGTCTCCGTCTTGAGTGTTAATGACTGCTAGCATGGCAAACTCTACCTCCCCAGGTGTGTTTCAGTTGCTGAAAACAAATCTTCAGTGATGGATTCAGGTATCCATTGGCAGGAAAGCAACACCATGTCCACTGCCCCAACCAAGGACACCCTAGGCCACACTGTGGCCATGGTGCTTTCCTAGCTCTGACCAGCCTGGCGCCAGGGGAGAGGATCCACGCTGAGACCTGGAGAAAGCTACTTCACCCCATTTGGTCTCGGCTTCCTCATCTGTGAGATGGGCAAACACTCCCTGCCCAGCCTCCCCGTGGGGCTGATGCAACCGTGGACATGAAAATGCTTTGTGAGGAAGGGGTTTCTGCCTGGTTACCCACAGCCCCAGGCATGCTCTCTCATCTGTCCTGTGGTCCTCCTAGGCTAGGGCTCAGGGAGAGGCCCTCACAGCCACCTGCAGGCACACAGTCAGCCTGCAGTTTTCAGACGTGATGCTGGGCCTGTCCCATGCCCACCTCCTCACCCCACCCCACAAAATGCTGCACAGGTTTCTCCTGTCTCCTCCTCCCCTTCTCCATCCCTCCGAGCAGTGCAGCAGAGACCCCATTGCTTCAGCTGCCGCAGGCTGACCAAGAGGTCTTAAGCCTTATCTGCGAGGGGAATACCCCACTCCCAGAATGCCTGTGTCCCCTGCCTGCCAGACAAGCAGAGGACAGGAGTGGACAGTGTCCTTTGCTATCTGCAGCCAGGAGTGAGGGACTGGGCAGAGGCAGGCGGCTGCCCCACCCCTTCTCACAGGACAAAGGAATCCTGAAGCCCTGTCTCTCCCAAATTTCCCAGCCTCTGCTGCACACCATTCTTGGCTGACCCCCTCTCTCTGAGGTCTGGAAGCCATGCAGATGGCAGCTCTTGGGGGTGGGCGGTGAGGCAGGGGCAGCTGTGTGGATCCTGCCCAAGCCAGGCATGCCCCAGCCCACCAGGCATCTGCCCTGGCTGCTGTTTCACTAGGAGAGGGCTGGGCCTCCTGAGCCACATACATTTTAATAGGCACATTTCACTGGTGACTGCCCCACATGTGCAGGGAACTCATTAAACCAGAGTGTTGTTTCAGGGCAGCACAAAGTCATCTGTCTGCCCACAACTTCCTCACCCATCTATAGAAGTGCCAGGAGAAAGGAAACAGTCTCAGTTCCCAAGGTCAGGACCATGGAAAGAACAGCCACATCCAGTGTGCATGCCATGGTGTGTGTGACACTGGGCTCTGCCACTCTGCATGCTCAGAGACATCAGGCCAGTACCAGCTGGGCTCGTGGTGTCCAGCGAGGGACTAATGGGAGTGCTGTGGTCACAGGTGGTGGGACCCTTGGGCTTGGCCGCCCTGGGACCACCATGCTGGATAGTCGTGGTGCACTCACCCTTCACGGGGGTTCAGACATCCCATTGTGGACCTGGGGTGGGGGGACAACATGACCAGGGCTTGTGTGGCTACTGCCAGCCTTCAGGGAGAGTATTCTTGGTTAGAGTCCTTCAATGACCCCCCGCCACGTGGATGGAAGGCAGGATGTGAAATCCCAGCCCCTCACCACAGCACAACAAGGCCTCTGGGAATGTGCCCACCCTGAGCTCAGCCAGCCTCCACACCTCCCTGCAGTGCAGCCCTCAGGCCTTCCCGTCAGCTACAGAGCTCCCAGGGGACCGGAGCTGGGGGGTGTGGTGCCTCCTGGGGGGCCTGCCCACAGGGGCTTGGAAAACCAGGGCTGCTGTGATACATGCCCCACTCCCCACCAGCTGCCTCGGCCAAGCATCCCAAGCTCCCCGCTGCTCCCCTCTGCTCCCAGTTCTTCTTTTGCTCTTCTGTGCCTAGGAGGCTCACTTTCCTCCTCCTCTTCAGTTGGCAAGCTTGTGATTCCTTGATTCAGCAAATGCTTATTGGGGTCGGCTGGGTGGCAGGCCCCACACAAGGTGCTGAGGAAGCAGGAAACCAGGCAGAGATGGTTCCTGCCACTCTTGACTACCTACCCCTCACCCCACCCCAGCGCCCCACTAGGTGCTCCTTTCTCAGCAGATGCCTCCTCCCTGGGGTGATCCCGTTTACTTGCTCTCCACAGAACCAGGACCAGGGAACCCTGATAAGGCTGTGGTCCCAACCTGAGCTGCAGGCAGAGGGCATAACTGAGGGCAGCCAAGGAAGACTCAGGAAGGCGCAGGGCTGGAAAGGTGAGGGGCTGAGATGGAAAAGGGATGCTGAGCCAGCTCAGCTAGGTCTTGAGGTCATCCCCAGGTGTCAGGGTGAATGTCTGTGACGTGGTCTGCAAGCAGGAGGCCTTTGGAGAGCCTCTGGCCTGTGGTTGTGGGAGTGGAGTAGCGGCCAAGCTGCTGCAAGCAGGAGGCCTTTGGAGAGCCTCTGGCCTGTGGTTGTGGGAGTGGAGTAGCGGCCAAGCTGAAAGGCTTGGGAAGGAGGAGGTGCCCAGACCCAGTGACCCAGGGCAAGGGGCTGAAGGAGCGAGAAAGGATGGTGAGGCTGGGCCCTGGGAAAGGAGAACTGGCTGGGGGACAATGAGGGGAGGGATGAGACAAGCCATCGAGGGTGGAGGTCCCGTAGACATAGAGCACCAAGCCAAAAGAGCTCAGGCTGGCCCCGCTTGGAATGCCAGGGGTCGGCTTGCTGTGGGTTCTCCAGGGCAGCCCAGGGCCTGACTCCCCACAGGCACTCAGTGGCTGGGGTGGAGTGAGCAGATATATATACTGACTGATGGATTTTCACATTTGTGACGGCTTTCCAACCGTGCCATTTTTGTTTTATCAGGGAAGGTTGTGTTGGGTCCTGAGACAGTAACTCTGCTCTCCTGAAGCACCCTGGGTGTGGCAGAAGGAGCCAGTAGCCATCAATGACCCTCAGTGCTTTGCAGGGACTGCTGGGCTGGCCAGGCTCTGCAGGGGGACTGTAGAGTGCGGTGTCTGTGAAGTGCGGGCAGGTGGAGGCCTCCTGCTGTCAGGGTCATTTCCCACCCCAGCCTTCCTGAGGCCCCTGCAAATGAGGGCTCAGGGATGGAGATATGGGGAAAGAAACAGCCAGAACCAGGACCTGGGAGAAGAACAGACCTGGCTGCTGTCAACTGATCTTTCCTCAGCATGAGCAAGTTTCTCAGAACCCTTTCCTTCCTGATGGGCCAGAATGGAAAAGGCAGGGGATGGGGGGTACTGAGGAGGGTCCTCTTGGCACAGGTAGGGTTACAGTGGGCAGGAAGGACCACCTCATGAGGTGCTCCAGGCAGCCAGATGTCAGCAGGAAGGAGGGTGCCTGGTGGGTGACACTGGGATAGAGCAGGAGGGGTCAGGATGGTGCTGGTCGTGGAGTATCTGTGGTTTGTTTGTGTGACTGGTGTTTGTAAGCCTCATGAGGTGCTCCAGGCAGCCAGATGTCAGCAGGAAGGAGGGTGCCTGGTGGGTGACACAGGGATAGAGCAGGAGGGGTCAGGGTGGTGCTGGTCGTGGAGTATCTGTGGTTTGTTTGTGTGACTGGTGTTTGTAAGGGAGCCACAGGTTTGCCTCCCTAGAACCCAGAGAATGGTTTTATCCCAAACATTTCCAAGGCCTTTGAAGCTGAGCCCCAGCCTGTTTGTACAATGTGCAGAGGACAAACAGCCTCAGTTCAGCACATCTTCAGCTGCCGTCCTGGTGAGGCACAAACACAGGACGTGCAGCCCTCCTGGTGTGCGAGCCATTAGTCAGCACACTGACTCCTGCTCAGGCTGTGCATGGCCCCCTCTGCCTGTGGCGCTGGGACCCCTGCAGTGGCCCATCTGCCTGAGACTGTTCAGTTACAGCAGCAAAGACATTCAGCACCACGACCACAAATAAAACATGTGAGATCAAGAGAAATCAGTCTCCCCACTGCTGGGAAGGGTAAACTGTGCAAGGGACAGTGGTGACAGCACTCAGTCCCAGGGGCTTCTCCCGTCCCCTCCCCAGCTGGCTGCATGGGTTGTGGGGGGAGGGGGCATAGGCACCCTATTTAACTCTTAAATTACCTTTCCCTGACTTGTTAGCTACTCAAGGACAAGATCTAAATTTTTTTTCTTAAATTTGTAATGGTCCCCATCCATCTCCAAACCCAGTGCATTGAAGTGGATTGCTGAGAAGAAAACAGCAGTGTGCTGAATCATGAATCCCTCTGGGGTGCTGGTCCTGCCACCGCAGCTCTCTGGGCCTTGGCTTCTGTCCTCCACATGGGGACAGCCTGCCAGTGGCATGGTGTCCATAATGGCCTTGCCCCGCAGGCATCTCCTGCCAGCCTATGAGTCCTGGTGGGTGGGAGAGTGACTCCCCTGCATTTGGACTGCAGGCCAATTCTCCAAAAATCAGCCCAACAAATGACAAACTTGTCAAGTCGTAGAAGATAATTTTTCAAATCTTTAGTTTCACCCCACCCTTGTGATCGTTGGAATTTCCCTACTGCCATGGGCTTGTGCCCTACCCCACCCCACCCAGAGGCCTCCTGCCAGGAGCCCTCACTGGGCCCAGGGTGGTTGCCACTCTGGTTTCACCCCCAGAGGCAGGGTGGGGCAAGAGATGGAACTACAGCCTAGAACGTTCACGTCGGTTTTCCACTAGCTTCCCGGTTTGCATTGAGAGCCCAGGACACACTTAAGAGAACGGCCAGGAGTTCAGTTTGGCTGATGTTAAGCAGGAGCTATGGGAGAGGAGGCTGGAAATAAGGTGCTGCTGGGCCTTAAATGCCAGGAAGGGGAACCCCCCTCCTGAGAACGGGCTGTGCGGGGAGGGGCACTGCCCAGAGCTGCCCTGTGCACAGACGCCCGGGGAAGAGGCTGCTGCCTCCACCAGGTGACAGGTCCTGACCGGAGCGGTGCGGAGGGGATGAGGAGACAGGGTGGCTCAGAGGGGCATGAGGGCGGCTTGGCTGTAATTGTAAAGATGGGGAGAGGCGGATGAGATTTTGGCTCATTCATCCCTAAAATGGACCGTTCACTCAGCCAGCTGGCAGCCGCGCGTGGGCCTCCTCAGGCAGCCGCGACATGGTTGGTGCCGTCGAGAAGCAATTTGCCGTGGGTCAAGATGTGGAGATTTCTAAACTGACAGATGGCGGAGGAGTCTTTGGAGAGGAAACGGGAGGCATTTTTCTTACCAAGACCTGTCCTTGGACAACGTATACATTATAGGGTCCTCTCTGAAAGATAATTTAAAGAATCTACCCCAAGACAGAGAGAGAGATAAATGTCACATACAGGGAAAAGAGATTTCTCACACCCCAGTATTTTAAAACTTTGCTGCCACGTATCTTGCCTGACACAGGATAGGTTTCAGCAAAGGTAGAAGAGTTGGTTTCGATGTCGTAATGATGATGATGGTAACGCCCACTCTTCTGAGGTCCCCCTCCCCCAGGCGGCTGCCTGCACTGAGACCCCCCCAGGAGCAGCAGGTGGGACCGTCAATCCCAGTGTCTGCAGGACAGTGTGATGGCCTAGCCCTGGTGTAAGGTTTGGCTTTGTCAAGTCAGGGTGAGGAATGACGAGGGGCCACCCCAACCTCCCCTCCCCCAGTGTAACCACCATGACCTGGGTTAGTTAGGACCAGGCTGCGTCTTCCCGTGCAAGCATATGCTGCCTAGGGAATAGCAGTGGGGAGGACGGTCACTTTCAGCTAATAAAGGATATGATTTTAGGGGTGTATAGGTCACATTATTATTGCTAACATTGTGGTTATTAATATTTAAAACCAGATCACTCTTTGTTGTGGGGATTATTCTGTGCATTGTAGGATGTTAGCAGCATCTCTGTCCTGCACCCACTAGATGCCAGTAGGAAACCACCCCCTGCCTCAACTGTGACAACCAAAAATATTTCCAGTCACTTCCAAATGGCTCCTGGGGGCAGAATCACCTTGGGTTGAGAACAATCAACATAAGCCAAATGGGTCTTGCCTTGTCTTTCCACCCTCGGGTCAGCTTCCCCATGTCCCCATCTGTACCTGCATGCCCTGCCCCTCTGTGACAGAGCACGGAGCCTCTGCCCCATCGGAGGCCGGGCCTCCACTTACACTCAGTGCTCCCCCTCACCCACTCAGAGACTTTTCTTCTGAAATTCCCTCTTCTCTCTCTTGTATTATAAATTTCTCCCTCTCCATTTGGTCGTCCCCAGTGGCTTGCAAACACAACACCTTAAAAAACCAACCAACCAGTCTTTCCTTGACCTTCCACCCACCAGCCCATTTCTCTGCTTCCTCCATGACAAAACTCTGCTGAAGAACACCTCCTCCCACTTCCTCACCTCCCGTCTCCTCAGTCCATACCAGAAAGAGCTTCATTCCCCGGTGCTCTACAGAACATTCGAGGTCCCAAATGACTGCCATGTTGTCAAGCCCATGGTCAAATCTCAGTCCCTGTCGGCCTGGACACAGGTGGCCCACACCCTGCTCACTGGCTCCTGTGCAGGCTCCTCCTCGTCCTCCCACCTAAACGTTGGTGGGTCCCAGGACTCAGTCCTCAGACCTCTTTCCTCTCTTCACACCTACTCCCGAGGGACCCCATTTGGTCCCATGTTTTAAATATCATTTCTGCATTGATGAATTTCAAAGTTATAGCCTAGCCTGGACCACCCTCCTGAGCCCCAGCGTCATATAACCAACTGCCTACCCCTCAGCCACCTGCCACAGTTAAAAACAGAACCCCGCATCTTACCTGAAACGGCTGCTCTTTCTCCCTCAGCCTTTCAGTAAATGGAACCAACACCCACCCCACGTTTCAGGCTAAACACCAGCATTCTTCCTTGATTCTTCCCTTTCCCTCAGTCTCTCCATCTGATCAATGCTGTTGGCCCTACCTCTGCTGGTGTCCCCAATCCATCTGCTGCTCTGCACCTCCACAGCTGCACCCTGGCCCTGTGCCCCACACCTGGACAGCGGCCTCCTAACAGGTGTCTGCTTCCTCTTTCCTCCCTCCTGTCCCCTCCACACAACCACCAGAGTGCTGTCCCAACACCCTTCACCCCTTCCTCCCTTCTGCCAGGACCCTTTTGCCCACCTCCTCCCTCTAGATGGTTCTTGCCAGAGCTGCTTTAGGAGAGACCACGTGACACAAATCTGGCTGATGAAACGTGAGGGGAAGGCAGCTCCAGGGCCTCTGGGAAAGGTGTCTTTGTCCTTCAAGCTCAGCTCCTCTGCACGGGTGACGTACTACCTGCCTGCAGTGCCTCCATCTGTCCCATCTGTAGACCTGTGGGTAGGGCCGTGTGGCAGCCCCGGGGACGCTCAGGCAGCATGCTGAGCACTGCAGGGCAGCAGGCAAGGGGAACCACGGATTTACCTACCTGAGCAACTCCCACCAAGGCCTTCCCATTATGTAGATAATAGACTTTCCTTATTAGTCAGTCCCATTTCTGGTCAGGGTTTTCTGTCAGTGAAGTTGAAAATGTCTCAACTGGTGTATAAATGGTCTTTAAAAGTGTAAATCAGGGAAGTGCGGCAGCGCTCCCGCCCGAGGATCCCACATACAGACCGGTTCCCGCTCACTGGCTGAGCGAGGCGCGGGAGCAACACCGAGGGCTGCAATCCCGTTGCTGGTCCCCGGTCCGGTACGGGGGCAACACTGAGGGTTGCGATCTGTTGCCGGACACGGAAAAAAATAAAAGACAAAAAAAAAAAAAAAAAAGTGTAAATCAGACCATTTTAATCTCCTGCCTGAAATCCTCCAACAGCTTATCATAAAATGCAAACTCCCACCATAGCCCTGGGGCCCGC
>NW_007732382.1:30353-51483 GCF_000696425.1 Galeopterus variegatus | reverse complement strand
GGTGGCGCTCCCGCCCGAGGGTTCGGATCCCACATACAGACCGGTTCCCGCTCACTGGCTGAGCGAGGCACGGGAGCAACACCGAGGGTTGCAATCCCGTTGCTGGTCCCCGGTCCGGTACGGGGGCAACACTGAGGGTTGCGATCCGTTGCCGGACACGGAAAAAAGACAAAAGACAAAAAAAAAAAAAAAGTTTCCTGACCTGGATGACTTGACCTCTCAAAGGTCCCTTCCACATCTCACCATGATTTCTTCAGTGGAAATACATTAACTTGTATTTCTTTCCCTTCTGGGGGGGTGTATTTGGTGATTAACACCAGCTGCTGTAGAAACCCCCAAATCTCAGTAGTGTAATGCAGTAAAGCTGATTTCTCACCCTCATCAGGTCTGATGGGGTCAGGCAGCTCTCCTCAAACAGCGACAAGGAGGCTGCGTTCTTTGCTCTCACTGAATTCATGACCACGTGGTCTCCACAGGAGGGGAGAAGAGAGCAGATGGTGACTGGATTAGTCAGGGTTCTCCAGAAAAGCAGAACCAATAGGAGATACCCAAACCCCAGTACTTCAAAAAGTCCATGGAAATATTCGGATTACCTTTTGATTCTATTTTTCCATGAACTTTTGAAGTACCTTTGTGTGTGTGTGTGTGTGTGTGTGTGTGTGTGTGTGTGTGTGTGTGTGTGTGTGTGTGTGTGGAGAGAGAGAGATTATGAGGCTGACAAGTCCCAAGATCTGCTATTGGCAAGCTAGAGACCCAGGAGAGCCAAGGGTGTAAGTTCCAGTCTGAAAGTCAGCCGTCTCAAGACCCAGGAAGAGCCAGTGTTTCAGTTCAAGCCCAAAGGCAGGAAAAGACCAATGTCCCAGCTCAAGCAGTTAGGCAGAAGGCGTTCCCTCTTAATCAGCCTTTTTGTTCTATTCAGGTCTTCAACTGATTGGATGAGGCCCACCCACATTAGGGAGGGTTATCTGCTTTACTCATTCCACTGATTCAAACATTAATCTCATCCAGAAACACCCTCACCCTGAATAATGTTTGAACAAATATCTGGGCACCCTGTGGCCCTGGCAAGTTAACATGTGAAATTAAACATCACAATGACATGGGGGTTGTGTGACCAGACATGTTGACCTCCCATTGGTCAGACCCAGTCACATGGCCTCATCCTGTCCCCAAGAGAGGCCAGAAATAGTCTTAGTGGTGTTCAGGAATTGGAAAATGACCAGCATTTGGAAACACACAGTATGGCACCCTCTTTCTGGTTAGGTAAAAGCTGTTTGCGCTTCTCCACTGACTTGTTCAAGAGATTCTGAATCCAACCTTAAAGATCTGTAGGAATTTTTGTAAATTCTGAGTGTTTAGTGTATAGTTATATGAGATAATACATTCTTTTCCCATAAAGTCACCAAAGTAATAGACATTTAGTATACTTTCCTTTTGTAAATATCTTGAGCTGAAGTTTTCATCATCTTCGGGAGTAGACTCCGCAGGGTGTGGGAGACCCACAGGCTGGCCAATCTGACCAAGTCTAACTCAGGTACAAAGATGAGCATGGGTGGGAGAGCTGGTGCAGGGCACCATGACGGCCATGCATCCTTCTGACCAGGAGGCTCTGGGCTTTCCACTTTGGTGTTTACCCCCTGCTCCTTCCAATTGATGTCTCTGCTGCCTCCACACCCTTGCACTCCAGCATGGGTGGGAGAGCTGGTGCAGGGCACCATGACGGCCATGCATCCTTCTGACCAGGAGGCCCTGGGCTTTCCACTTTGGTGTTTACCCCCTGCTCCTTCCAATTGATGTCTCTGCTGCCTCCACACCCTTGCACTCCAGGGCACCCTGGATGGTGGTGTCACAGCTCCTGGGCACTGAACTCTAAATTCCCACTCCTCTGCACCCAACAGTCACATTGAGATTTAGTTTTCACAAAGATGAAAATGTTTATTGGCCAGAGGACACAAAATGGAGTGCCAGAGCTCAGAGGGATACCCAGGTAACCCTGCCACTGCACAGGTCCCTCCTGCAAACAAGGAGAATGCTACACCAGACTGGGGCAACTCGAGAGCAGAACATGGGTCTGCCTTCTGTGTCCACTCGCACGGTGCTCAGCACTGGGCACACAGAGAGGGCTCTACCAAGAGAATGCAGCCAGGTGCTGCAGGAGTCAAGGGCTCTTAACCCAGGGTCTGTGGACAGACATCAGGTCTCTGCTCTTCCTCCCCATTTAACACTTGTCTTTCCTGCTAAGCTGTGAGCTCCAGACTAGCAAGCACTGAGCCTGTTCTGCTTGCCAGTATATTCCCACCATATCCTGGCACATAGTAGGTGTTCAATAAATATTTACCAAATGAGCACTACCCTAATAATTCACTTGTTTAAAACTACTCTTCTGTGTGCTAGGCATTGTACTAAGTGTTAGGGATACAGAACTAATGAAACAGATATGGTTTCTGTCTTTACGCAGCTTACAAAGATGTTTGTTTACACCAGAGAACAGAACCTGGTAACTAACTGTAACAAAGACTGAAGTAACACCAAGCAACCTAAGTCAATTAAAAAAGTAAATTACCCACAGATCTGCAGGTAATTAACTAATAAGTTTATTGCCATCCCCAAAATGAAGCAAGCAAGAGGGAATATGCCAATGGCAGAAAAATTGAATCAGATTACACATGAAGAAACAGGGAATTTTGGACATGTGCAGGTGCTCTCTTGTGTGGCTCTGGAGTAAGTCTGGCTAGTCCAGAGCCACCTGTGCAAGCTGCACACACCCCGGTGCTCAAAACACACGTCAAGATGAAAGACTACAGGAAAACCTACTCCCAGCCTCCCACCTGCAAAGCTTCAGCAGATGCTTTAAAAAAGCCTGAAGCGGCAGCCTCTGACAGAGGGTACAGGGGAGGTAAAAAGCACACCACCTCCCAATCCCACCCTCAGCCCAAGCACTGTCCACCTGGGCAAGCCAAAGCAGCACCCCTTTGTAAACATCAGTTGAAGTCATAGGGTCCAGAAGATGTTGGATGTTGCCTGTCCTCTATTTGGTCAGAAGACGTTGGGCATACACACTCTTCCCCCTTTCTCACCAACTTCACAGTGTGGCTGTGGTCACAGGGGTGAGACCAAATCAGTAGGATTTGTCACATGGTGCCACACCTCCTTCGGTGGCTCGCAGTGTACGTGAAGTGTTCATTCCAGGGAAAGCACATTAATTTACAAAGAGAACAGTGTGAGAGAGCCTGCAGCTACAGAGATGTGTCTAAGCACCTGGCCTGGGGTCTCTCTGCAAATTGCCCTAAGTCACAGGCAGTCCCCTGAGCCTGGGGACCCTTCAAGGCTCAGTCAAAAATATTCATGTGTGGGCAGGTCCGTTGAGCTTTTGACAGGGTCTTTTTGTGGAGAACATCATTTGAAAAATGGCAAATGTCCAGGTAGGAATGTGTTCCATTAGTACATTTCTGACATAAGAAAACTAACACCAACTTGACAAGAATTTGAGAAATTTAATTTCTATTGCTACGCAGCACCAGAATCCAGTCTGAGAGGGTGCTGATGGGTTTATGAGTGTCTCATCGAGTTCAAGTCAGTGTGAGAAATAGCGCCTGAGATTAAGGGAAAGCTGTAACAGGAGCTAAAACCCAGTTCTCCAGCGACTAAAATTTTATGGACTCCTGCTTTCAAGAAAGATGTTTGTTAGCCTGCTTATGTGGGCTTATGAATTCCCTGCAGCCACCCCTTTTCTCCAAGCTCCAAGTGTGCAGGAAGGAAGGTGAGGACTGCTGTTTGCGATACCTTGTGTCTGGAAAACCACAGCGTGCTACTGCTCTAGTTTGGAGGGCCTAAAGAGACGCCTTGGCCTCAAGCCCACCTCCTGTGTGCCAGGCACCATGCAGGGCACCACAGAGCCCAGCAGCCCTGCCTGGGATCCCACTATGGGGCACGCAGCCTAACTAGAGCCTTTGTGCTAATGAATCCTTGCTGACTTTTAAAATCATCGAGGTGTGGCCAGTGCCTCCTCATCCCAGCAGACACAAGGGGAGTAAGAACCCCCCAACTCCCTTGCCATCCTCAAATCCCTACTCGCCAAGCAGCTTTCCAGTGCCAGCTCTGATAGCAGGGGCATCTCTGGGGGCACAGACTTCTGCCCAGCAGTGCCAGACAAGCTCCCCAATGGCTGTTCTGACCCCCAGCCCAGCCCTCTCTTTCCCAAGACACCAGCCTCTTACATAGACACACCCTCATCCCTGATGTGACATCAGCCCCTGGCCAAGCCCTCTCTCACTGTCCCCTTATCACAATCTGAGCATGACCTTGGAAACCTGCCCATGCAGTGGCCAATGGGACCACAGAAGGTCAGTACCCCAGAAGCACCAAGCCACGGCCAGGAGCTAGACAACCCTCGTAGACTTTTCCTCAGGCAGCTGTCTTGGAGGACAGCCTGTGGCTTCTTTATCTTCCTCTCATGTGACTCAGCTCCCTACCAGAACAGGGACCAGGCCTGGGACTTCTCTGGTCCCCTGCCCTGCTGATGTGCCTGTTGCAGAGGTGAGCTTCAGCAGATGTGTAATCACTGAACAAAGATAGAGGACCCTCCCCATTACCACGTGAGGCTCAAGAGGACTGAGGTCCCTTCAGCTGGGCCACACCACCACCACCAACCCCTCCCTGTGAAAGCTGCCCCCATCACTCTGCACAGAAGCGGTGGGGGTGGGGGACAAGCCACAGTACCTAAATCAGGTTTCAGCTCTGAGGATTCTCACTGTCTTCACAGTATGACTCCTCCTGTCTTCCCTGACCATGCACGTTTCCAGGCTTCCAGATGGGGCAGTGATGGGAGGCAAGGAGAAGGGGCCCTCTGCATCCCTAAGGTGGTATGGGGTGTTGATCTGCCCACCACACCCTTTCTGTTGGCCCCACCCCAACCACCCAGTCCTCTTGGCCCAGGCCTAATGAGTCAGTCAATCCTGTGACTGTACAATATTCAGTCCACTTGGCCTCAGTGATTACTTCAGGGAAGAATGCAGGAGCCATGTCTGGCCAAGAGTTTCCCCCATACTTTTCTCCAGGGCCCTCAAGAAAGACTTATTTGTTCCCTGTCTTGGAATCCCACATACAGGGACCATGTGAGTGTGGGGCCACCCCTGGACATCTTGCAACCAAGCAGAGAATGCCACTGTTTAGGGCCCAGCTTTCTGCAGCCTTCTCTGCCCCCCTTAGATTTCCCATTATGGGAAATACACCATCTTCCTTTTTTCTTTCCTAAACTAGTTGAGCATTTCTGAGAGTTTCTGTTACTTAAGCCTTAAAAAGTCCTGAAAAATTCACCAGAACAATCTCTTTCAGTCTTTTTACCTAGTATCTGTCCAAGTGTTTCCTTATATTAAAATGTCAGGATCCAAGAAACATCCCCTGAGGTCATCTCGGAAGTGGGGGCCAAGAACATGAGCTCAGAATGGACACGTAGAAGGTGCTAAGCAGCACATGCCGAGGTCCAAAAATGCAGACGGGACGGGAACCAGCTGGTAGATAATGCTGGAGACAAAGGAGGGGCAAGATCAGGAACTGTTCTGAATTCCACGTGGTAAATCTGTGGGTAATAGGGAGCCACCGATGGCTTTCAAGCAGGGCTGTGATGAACCAGCTGGTAGATAATGCTGGAGACAAAGGAGGGGCAAGATCAGGAACTGTTCTGAATTGCACGTGGTAAATCTGTGGGTAATAGGGAGCCACTGATGGCTTTCAAGCAGGGCTGTGAGCCACCGATGGCTTTCAAGCAGGGCTGTGATGTACCTTGTTCTGCAAGCGATGACAGAGGCAAACTGCAGGGGTGACCACACAGGAGGCTGTTGAGGGGCCCGGGATGGAGATGAGGGGAGGACTCAAGGGTCAGTAGGGAAGCCTCTGTGAGACTTGGGAACCATTGGTGCCTCCACTTGAGGCGTCAATTTTACCATCACGGGCAAGTGGGCAAAGAGCAGAGGCAGATGACACTTGGGGGCAAGGGAAGGCACAGCAGGCAGCAGCTGCAGGACTGAGATGGTTCTGCAGAGACATCCACTTAGAAAAATCTGCTCAGAATCCCAGAACCTAAAAACAAGATGGGCTCCAGAGCCCTCCTATCCCATTCCTCATTTTATCGATGTCTAAACTGAGGTCCAGGGACAGGAAGGGACCTGCCCAAGGCCATTCAGTTTGTCACAGCCAGGCCTGGAGCCCAGCTGTCCTGCCCTGTTCACTCCAGCCCCAGCCCGTGATACTGTCTCATTGCAGGAGGGCTTGTTGAGCAGTAAATAACTTGGAGTGAGTGTGGAAGAGGAGGGTTCAGTAGCCTTAAATCTCTTCAGAATTTTTAAAGGAGCTGGGGAATATTGACACGAATTAAATCCAATAAAACATTCATTTAATTAAACTTTAAATGATCCAAATATTTGCTGTTTGGTTAATGTTTGTGTAGCCGACAGGAGCAGAATTTTGATGGTTCTGTCAGTATTCACGTATTCTAATTTCACGAGTTTTTCCTGTGCGAAGTGCACGTCTTCATACATACAAATAACTAGGAATGCACTTGGAGAGAGTGTGGCAACCGGCACCCCAGCCAGCAGAGGACCAGAGGGACACAGAAGGCTTCCAACTCTCACTTGGGTTTTTTTGCTTGCTTGTTTGTTTGTTTTTAGCCCTGAGGCTCCTCCAGATCTTTTTCTAAAACTGCTTGAAATATATTACTTTGGAGCCACTTGGAGGAGGGGGTTTCTGCATTTCACATAGGTCCTGTATTCCAAATAAGGGCCCCCGGACCGCAGCCTACCAGATGCCTCATTTCCCCATCCCCCACCCACACTCCACCTTTCTATCTACCCAGCCCCCTCTCTTCTTGTTAGGCAGTGGTTCTCAGGCCTCAGGGTACCACAGACCCCCTGGGATGCTCGTTAAAATCTGGATGCCCACCAAAGGGTCTGCACCAGCCTGAGGCAGAGGAACAGGAATTTGTGTTTTGATCACCCACCCCCAGAGATGCGACACAAGTAGCTGGGGAACCACACCTGAGCAGCGGAGCTCTAGGGCCCAGGGGAAACCCTGCCACCTCCAAAAGCCGGTTCATTTTGTACCTAAATGACTTCTTCACATGCCCCACCCCATTGAGAGAAAAATGCAACTAAATTCTCACTCCGTTTTAAAGCTTAGTCCGAGGTGACAGTGTTACCGGTCCACATAAGTAACACTCTGGCAAAGAAAAATGCTTTCTGCCTCCACCTTCCACATGTCCCCAGCTGCTCTCCAGGCTGGCTTAAGTGCACAAGGAAGTGGCAAGGCTGTCCTCTGCTGCCCCTGGCTCCCACTGCCAGGGCCCCATTGTCTGAGGGCACTCAGCTGAGCTCAGCCCTGGCTGTGCTCTTGGTCTAGCCTGGCATATTCCTGGGATCTGGAGTGGGGATGCTCCCCCAGGCTGGCCTCCCATAAACCCCATAGCACGGGGCACCCCTCGAGGCCCAGGGCAGTTCCTTGGGGCCCTGGTCTGCCACAGTGCAGTCCTGGGGTACAGAGGAACAGAGCATCTCACAGCCTGGCCAATGAATGGCCGGGAGCCGAGGGGGCTCTGGCAGGTAAACGCAGTGCCTGGCTCTCCCGCCTCACCCTTCCCACCATCTCTCTTATTCCCGCAACCCCCTGGGAGGAGGAGCAGGCCTTCCATACCCCTTCTTGCTTCTACAGCACAGATCCTCACAGCCTAGGGGAGCCTTGTAGTCACCCAATAAGGAAGGGGTACCTCCTCTACACTGGGGACAGCTCTGGGTTCTGAGTCCTAAAGTCCCGCAGAGTACAATGGGAGCTAAACAATTTTAGCAAATTCTCCCTCCCGCCCCCCTGCCCCAAGCCTGGGTCTTGCTACAGAGAGTCAATGCTTCTTCTCTCCTGCCCTGAGAATAAGCCTCATGACTCAGAGGTGGGCGGGCAGCAAGCAGAACGTGATTTAAGAGGGAACTTGAAATACATCACTATGTTTGTAAAATATTGTGCCGGTTGCGTCTGCATCAATCACTTGGTGCTTCTCTCTTCTCCTGCGGCTCCTTCCGCGAGAGTCACATTTTTCCTGTGTGTGACCACCCCCTCCCCACTGGCCTGCTGGCTCTTTTCCTTCTTATTTCCATTTTCTCCGGTTTTCATCCATCCATCCTACAAGCACTGGTGAAGTACCTAGTGTACAAGGGTACTCCAAAAAATTCATGGGAAGATTCATATTATCTTCGAATTCTATTCTTCCACGAACTTTTTGAAGTAGCCATGTAGATCTTGTTCATTCCCGTGAGCCCAGGGCTGGGCCATGAATGTTTGTGGAGGAGGATGGGCTCTGCTGCCCAGGAGTGACCTTAGGCACCTGCTTCCACTGCTGCTCTCCCTCCCCCCCTACCACCCCCACCCCACACACATGCTGGCAAGAGGGTGTGAACACAGACATGCTGCCTACGGTGGTGTTGCTGCCTGGTCACAGCTCACGAGTGTCCCACTGAGTCACAGAGGTCAGCTCCCAACTCTGTGCTTTGTTCCAGATCTTTTGGGGAACACACCTGTCGGGGCCTCCCGGGCCCCAATATAGTAAGAATGAATAGGACTCTCAACATCCCAGAATAGACACAGACCCCCAGAGCCAGACTGCCTCCCTCAGCTCACGCAGCCCCTGGCAGCTGCCCCACGCCCCCTGAGTGGGCAGGTTTGGGGGAAGAGCAAGAGGGAATCAGTCCTGTCCATCGGCCAGTGACTCTCCCCCAAGCCTGATCACACTCGGGCATTTGAGCAACCTGAGTTTGATTAATTTTTCATAAATCCTGAGAATTTCAAAAAGCCTAGGATTACAGAAAAATATTTCGTACTCTTCCCATTTGCTTGAAGAATGATCAGTCTTAATGCCAGTTATCAAGTGGCAAGTCTTATTAATTTGTACAGCCTGAACTACACTTCAAAAAATTAAAGGCCACAGTGCATGGTCACAGAACAGAAATCCAAATCCAAGTTCAGCAAATCCTCAGGCGGAAACAGACCTTCAAAGGTCAGCCAGTTCATTCCCCAGATTTCAGACAGTACAACCTTTAAATTGCTCCCAGATGGATGAGAAAACTGTCGGCTCACCCAGCAGACCTTGACTGCGCTGAGCAAGGCCCAGACTTCATTAGGTCAGGGAACCAGCAGGCGCCACACACCTGGCTCCCTGGTCTCTGCATAATGGCCCCGGGTCCCTGGCAGCCCATGCGCCAGACTGAACTCACAAATCCATGGCCCAGGTGGCTGCCCTGCACATTATCTATCCTTCCCAACCTGTTTTGACTCACTGAGTCTTTTCAGCATCTGATGTAAGTCGTGGCCCCTCTCCCAGCAAAAGTGTCCATCTGTACATTTAGTCAGCACACTGTAAAACATTTCCAGGGAGGCTTGAAGCCCTCCTGGACCCCTGCCCTTGAGTAAATCGTGGCTGTTGCCTCAAGTTGAGACTCCACCCTCTGGGCCTGTGATTGACTGCCTTCTCCTTTCCCTTTGCAGAGGTGGTTCAGCTCAGCCTCGCCCCTGAGGACAGGGTCATTGTGACCACAGTGACTGTGGGGCTGAGCACAGTGCTGACTTGCGCTGTCCGTGGAGACCTGAGGCCACCAATCGTATGGAAGCGCAATGGGCTCACCCTGAACTTCCTGGACTTGGAAGACATCAATGTAAGTCACCACTGTGGGGCTGAGCACAGTGCTGACTTGCGCTGTCCGTGGAGACCTGAGGCCACCAATCGTCTGGAAGCGCAATGGGCTCACCCTGAACTTCCTGGACTTGGAAGACATCAATGTAAGTCACTTGGAACCCGTTCTGAGCTCAAGTGTAGCTACCAGGAAAAGAAAACTACGCAAGTTGCCTGTGGCCATGGCAGGGCCGTTGCGTTTTAGTTTAACATCCCACATTTGGTGCCTTTCCAGCCTGTTGTCAGCCTGGAGGTATTGGAAAATCTCCAGCATGTGCAGAGAATAGGTGAGTAGTGGCCATCAGCCCGGCAGCCACACCTGGCTAAGGTCAGGGCAGGTGGCCTCTGACCGGGGCCTGCATTAGCCAACGCCTTGGAAGGCCCTGAGAATGGCCATGGAGAGGAGTGGGCTATGTAGGCTTGCTCACATGGCTCAGAGGGATGGACCACAGGCAGACAGAGAGCACAGCCAGGCAGGAGGCCCCAGAGCAGGGGGCCCTGAGGGGGAGACTTTGGACCCTAAAGCTGGGAGGGATGTAGACAGCGGGACATGGGGAAAGGGGTAGCCCCTGAGGAGGGCAGAGGTGAGCCTTTGGGCTGGGTTGGCTGGAGGGAAACCAGGTCAGGACAGAGGGGCCTGTCTCGGGGAACTTCTTTGCCTGCTGAGGGGATGAGGGTTTGGTGGGTTGAGTGGTACTACGTGGAAGAAGAGAGCAGCTGAGCTCACGCAGCTATCATGACCAACGGGGCTACTTCTGTACTCTGAGGGGCCAGGAAGCCTGGGTGGGGTCCCAACATCACCCATAACAGCTTGTGACTTTCAGTAATTTCTTAACCTGCTGATCTTCAATGAATTAATCTATAAGAAAAGCAACACCTCCCTTCTATTGGACTTGAAGAAGTGAAATAATTCAAGTATATTTATTGGTCCAGGTTTGGCACAGGGAGTGATGTGGCTTCCCAGAAGTTCATGTGAGGAAACAGTGACGTCACCCATATAGTGAGCTGCCAGGACAGCTCACAGGTCTTGGGCTATAGTAACAGGAATACAGTTTTCAGGCAGAAAAGGGGGCAGCCCTGGTCTCCTTGGGTCAAGACAGGACAGCTGGTCCCCTGTGGGATGCTTGGCCCAAAGAAGGTAGAGCTATGGGGTGAGTAGTCAGTTCCTAATATCACTAAGGTGGTGGGGTAGGTGCTGGGCAGAGGAAATTGACCTGGTCTTTAGGACCCCATGAGTTAGACTAGCACAAAGAGCCAAGGTGCACCCCAAAAGAAGACAAACTTGGGCTCCTTAGATGGAACACCATTCCGGACATCAAACCTGCCCCACAATGGAGAGAGCCATCTCAGGAGGCAGTGAGCTCCCCATCCCTAGGGGCATGTAAGCTGAAGCACGGACTGTGGTCAACAATGCTGCTAGCCACATGCGGGCAGCTAAGCCATGACCTTGAAGGTCCCTTTCAACTCTGAAACATGGAGAGAGCCATCTCAGGAGGCAGTGAGCTCCCCATCCCTAGGGGCATGTAAGCTGAAGCAGGGACTGTGGTCAACAATGCTGCTAGCCACATGCGGGCAGCTAAGCCATGACCTTGAAGGTCCCTTTCAACTCTGAAACTGCTTTGTGGAGCGAGAGGCCCCGAGAGGCCCAGCATGAAACACTGCAGGAACCACCAAAGTTAGAACTCTGATACTCTCTAGGCTGCTTTGGCTACACCCCTGGAGGTCATGGGGGAAGCAGATGGAAAGAGGGGGCCACTGTTCAGATTCCACCCTGGGCATAGCTGGCTGGTACAGGAGTGCCCTTCCCTCCCCCGCTCCCGTCACACTGGGCAGGATTGTTTCCTTGCAATTTCCCTGCTGTGGTGAGCATAGGCAGTATCCTGCACATCTCCAAATGGCAGCACAGCACAACCCTGGTAGATGCTTGATAGACAGGTGCTTGTGGGCAGAGTGCTTCATCCTCTGAGCCTGAGATGGCCGGGGCTTGCCTGAGACCTTAGCTAGAAAGGGCAGTATCATATTTTTAAAGCCTAGGGTGTGTGTGTGTGTTGGGGTGCACATTTCATGTGTGCAAAAGCTCTCAAGGTGGGCTGTCAGCCTTTAAGCATCTTCAGCCAGTAGTGACTGATTCAGTAGCAGGACAGGTCTGCCTGTGTCTGTCTGAGCATCCATGTACATTACTTGGTGCTCTATTTAAAGACATCAGAAATAAAGGCAGAGGCAGAACCCCTCTTAATGTACTTGCCATTGGTTAATTAAACTACTTTGGGTGTTTTTCCCACTTCTCAAACATGCCTCCAGCACCAACTCAGCTGCATTTCTACTTTTCACAATAAGGTTAGCAATTTGGGTAATTGTGGCTGCAACCAGAGATTAATGGCCCCTCGTTACCTCCCAGGAAACACTTGGGGCTCATGGCCGAGTCGGTAGCCTGCAAATAGGCAGGGCCCCATGCTTCTCAGAACCCCCCATGTGAGGGTGCGGGGCAGCACCAGCCCCACAGGGGTCCTCACCTGATGCATGCAAGCCCACACAGAGCACACACAACACACACATGCCACCCCTCCCCACCTCAGGGAGCGGGCAGCACAGCCTGCTTAGGAAGGGCACCAGCTCCAGGGTCAAAAGGCCTGGGTTTAAGTCTCAGCTCTGCCACTTACTAGTTGAGTAACCTTGACCTCTCTAAGCCTCAGTTTCCTCATCTGTGAAATGGGGATAAATACTAGTATCTGCCTCATAGGGTGATAATGAAGATGAAATGAGAAGATACATGAGAAGTTTTTAGCACATAGTATTCTGTAAATGCTATTATCACTCTCATTTTCATTACTACTATTATTAAAATTATCACTAGTGCTGCTATTAAATAGCATTTTCAACACTGTGCAGCCTGAGTCCCCAACACACAGCCAGCAGCAGCCCCATGAGGCTCCCCAGCCAGGCAGATATGGCCCTGGCATAGCGCTGCTGCTTGTAGTTGGGATGGGCAACACAGTCCACGTCAGCCTTGACTCATCCAGGGAGAGAGACACTGACTGGCCACCTCCAGAAAATCCATAGAGGCCTAGGTAAGCTCTGCCTAAGGAGAAATGGAGATCAGAGTGTCCTTGCATGGGCATTTTCAGGCTGAACATGTGTATGAAGCAACTTTTCAGTGCCTGGCATACAGTAGGTATTCATAAGTGGCAACCCCCCTCTGGGGACATGAGAAGAGCAGCCCTCCAGGAGGAAAGCAGGATTCGCAGGGCATTTTTGAAGCAAGAATTGGTCAGGGGAGGACATCCTTTGATGAAGCAAAGATTCCCGGGTTGATGGGGGCCCCAGGGCCCCTTGGTCCGTAGTCTCAGTGCCCTCTCACGCTGCCACAGGGAGAGATGAAATACGATCACTGGTGGTGTAGTTAGTGACTGGTACCCAAACACTGCTGCAAACAGCAAGCTGATCAGCCTTCAGAACACAGGGTGGGGAGATTCCAGAGCACGAAGAGGTGTGGGCCTCCTTCCTTTGTCATTTGTGTGAGATATCTTGATTGGCAACAAAATATTAATCACTTTTTCACTACTCTCTTAATGAGAAGCTTTCATGGGCAACAAAATATTAATTTGTCTTATCTGTTAAAGAATTCTGTTAATGAATTCAGTCACAGAGCTATTACAGAATGCCATCCTAATGACACATGTAATTAAACTTTTCTGACTTGCAAACATCAAGGATGCCTTGAGCATCAGAATAATATTTGATCAGAAAGTAAATGTACCCCTCTAGCCCGGAGCCAAGTGAGGAGCCACACAGATTCTGCAGCAAGCAGTGTCGCTGTCAGCATCACTTATGAGTCACTGATCGTGTGTGTGCCCATCCAGATGGCGTACATGGGGAATCATCACTTACTAAGTGCTGGAGAGTTGCAAGCCCTGTGCCAGAGCACAGAGCAAAGACACTGACCCCAGCCAGCCTCCTCCAGCAGGGCGAGATATCCACGAACACCTGTTGCTGGGGCAAGAGAAAGGAGCCATTCTGGCTGGGGCTTCAGGGACAGGGATAAGCGAGAGAGGAGTGTGGAGGGACAGGCTGGGGGCAGAATACGACGGGCCTTGAATGTTAACATAGGAGTGTTGGCCGTTCCCCTGTAGATAGTGGGGAGCCCACAGATTTTTGAAGGGGAAGTGACGTGGTCTGATGTGTGTGCTACAAGATCCTGAGCCCCTTCCAGCCTGAGATTAAACATGCATCCAAGGAAGACCCCAAATAACGTGGGACCCAGAAACGAGGGAAGCCCTACTGGTACTCTCAGGGTGTTCCTCCTCTCTGACTTCCCCAGTGGCACATTTGGAGTGGAGCAGTGCCGCAGGCCACAGTGGCTCCAGCCCGAGTTCCCTCTGCATGGCCGTGGCTCAGTTCACAGCCTTCACTTCTCAAGGTTGTCAGCAAGTTGGGCCTGGACCTGGTGCGCCTCCTGAGGATGCCTGAGCCGCTGCTTTACAGGAGACCTCAGCTTCACCCAGCCCAGCTGGCAGGAGGGAAAACGAGACCACCGCTGAGCAGAGACCAGCCCTACAGACTAACAGGGCAACGCCCCCAAAACAGGTGCTCCCCAGCACGGGCAGCAGCCCAGGGAACTGGCAGCAACACTTGGCAGGGGGTCCCTGGATTATGACACCTCCTTCTATTTGATGAGAAATCCAGAGTTTCTGCTCACGCTCGTATTCCGCAGAGCTAAAAATGAGCGGCCTGTAATTTGTTTACTTCCCGGCCAACTGCCAGTTTCTTTGCAGAAGCAGCTGTGGGTCTGGGCGCACTTCAGACCTGTGCCCCCCACACCACAGCCCTCGAGGAACCACAGCCCACTGCTCCCCATCCCAGAAGCTAAGCTGGGGGTGGCCACAGCAGCACCTGAGCTCTGCCTGGCCTGGGCTCAGGCCCAAGAGTGTGCCTGTGTTTGTCTGAGAGAAGAGGAGCCCTCAGCCCCAAGCCCTCCACCATAGAGCCCCCAGACCCCTCCCACTGTGGGCACAAGAAGCCAGTGGTCAGATCCCTCTGGCCTGAGGGCCCTGCTCTGCTAAGATGACACAATGCCATGTGGGGGAGGGGTACGCCACCACACCCAAGGGCCACAACCAGAGCCCATGGGGTGAAGCTTATCCTCAGGGAAAACTCTGACCAGGCACCAGGGCTGTCTTAGGAGGCTGCAAGTTGCCTGTCACTGTAAGTATCCAGTCAGAAAGAGGACTTGGTTATTCTTTAGGGACTCTCCCAACCCTGAGGTCACACAATCCTGTGATAAGGAAGGCACTTTGCAGGCAGGGACCCTGATCCCACATGGACACCTGGCTTTCTCACCCAAACCACAGAGCAGGAGCATACCTCACCCTTCCCTGGTGAGCTCCCCTGCAGCCCCTGTCTCCTGGGGGCTTTGGGGGCAGGGGTGAGGTCCATCTCAGAGGTAGAGCCATATGCTCCTGTCCCTACCCTGACCCCCATACTAGGGGTTGGTGGGAGGGTGGGGGAGGTGCTGCCTCACTTTCTGCAGAAACAGAATGTGCAAACCCGTTCTGGGCCTCAGCCACTGGATCTTCAACCACCCAGACACGCAGCAGCCACTCTGGGTGGGGCGAAGGGACAGGTGACTGTCCCCAAACCCAGTCTGCAAGTCCAACCTCAGCAATGTCACCTTCCCTCCCCCTCATAACTGTCTTCCTCACTGCTCCTCATGGTCCTGAGGGTCAGGGGACCTGCCCAGGAGGGGGCAGAAGCAGGGACAGGACATCCCAAAAGCCACAAATAATAGCTGGCCAGCTGAATCTTTGCTAGTTGTTGCTGGTGCTTGTGTCGCTAACACTATGCAGCCCCACGTGGATGCCAGGTTCTGTGCCAGTCAGCCCACAAGCATCCTTACCATGCCTCCATGAGGAAATTGGGCTTACTTAACTTGAAAGCATCAAGGAACTTGCCCACGGGCCTGCAGCCAGACTACACACCCAGCCAGAGCTCTCTGGGGACATAGTACCTCGCACCCACCATTGCCAAGGCTTCGCGCTGGGACCAGCTACACCTGCCTCCTGCCAAACCAGCCACAGTTCGCAGGCCGCAGGGCAATGCAGCCGCTTGGAAGTGGGGCCATGTGTAGGGCGTTCCAGTTCTCATCAGCTGCTGGCTCTGGCCCCAGCAAGGAAGGGGAGCAGCACACTCTGAGACCAGCACGAGGAATTGTTTGGCCAGGATATTCTCAGGGAGAGGAAACATTTTTCTATTGTATTTTTTATTTCTTTATTTTGTATTTCTTTTTTTAAAAAGCCTACAACAAACTCAGTATATTTCAAATGACTTGAAAGAGCCACTGTTTTTTGGGTTTTGGTTTTTTTTAACTGAATCTCGCTATTTGGGGCTTTCTAATGTCGGCAGGCAGAGTACAGTGATAAAAGCAGCAAAACAAAACCCATTAGAAGAAAGTATTTGTGACAGTGTTTGAAGGATGTGTTAAAAGGTTCACTTTTTTCCCATGCCTAAATGGTGTAAAACCGAGAACAAAAAATTCTAATGAAGCATATGCTCTCGGTTAGCTCTTCTTTGGAAGTGAGTTATTAAAAAGACCAAAAGAAAATGATTTAGGAGCTCATGACTCATTTAATTTTTATTGTCTTTATATGAACCAGTCATGAATCCATTGTAAAAAGATGAGAGGCGTTTGATTAGCATGGAGAGCTGCTTGCAACATGATAGACAGTGGTTGTAGGTTCTGCATTAAAATAATATCATTAAATGCTTGGGTACATTTTGTTTTAAAATCTTGGAAAACACTACACTTGAAACATTTAAAGACTTTGGCCAGTTCTCTCCAGCTTGTGTTGAAAACCCTGGTTGCACCTGAACATTCGGTTCTCTTGAGCTATGGATGAGTTCAAATGGCTAAGAATGTTGTCAGGAGCTCTCCAAGAGGTGGGGGCCTGGGCCTGTGGCACACCAGCCTGTGGAACTCTCGGGATGGCTCTGCCCCCCCAGTACCTCCTCTGGCCTTAGCTTTCTCAGCGGCTTCCTCAAAGGCACCCCTTTCCCCTCTTAGTATTTGCTTCAGGGATTGACTTATGCTCAGTGATCACTTCTGGCCCCATCTCCAAGGTACAGTGTCCCTTACAAAGGTCCTGATTCAGCTTCTGGACCCCAAACACAGAGCCCAGGAACTCTCCACAGAGCCTCTCTCTCTGAGCCTCACTACCCCCCTACAGAGGCCCAGCCAGTGGAGGAGGCCAATCAATGTCTCTCTTGGCCATCACAGACTGGAGCCCAACCCTCCAAAGGGCACTCTCCCCCTGAGCAAGGAGAAGGGAGTCACCAGGAGGCCCTGCAGCCCCTGAGCCATGCCCATGCTCCTGCTCTGCCCAGACACCCCCCAAGCAGCGGGGCTCATATTCAGCCTGTTTTCAGGCTTTGTCTGCTGCAAACAATTCTGCAGCAAACATCCTTATACACATCTCTTTGCATAGTTTTGTAAAGTAATCTGCAAGATAAGTTCTTAGAAGTAGCACATTTTTAGTTTTGATGGATATTGCTAAATCTCACTCCAAAAAGGTTGCACCAATTTACACCCTCTCCAACAGTATATAAGAGTTTTAAACACCATGTCAGGAGAAAATTCCTGATTGAATATCTTCTTGGTCCCTGAAATGAGCCGTAGAAGGAAATTTATTCAAATCCTCCCTGGGGTGTTTCAAGGACAGTAATTTGCTGTCATGGCTGCAAGCCTGGTCCAGGTTAGAGTCAGGAGCTGGCACCCTCAGCATGGCCTTCTCAGCCAAGGGCCCCCCAGGGGAGATTTGCAGGTTTCCAAAGGAAAGCAGCATGTTCAAGGCAGTCTGGAACTGAGTCCAGTCTGATGCCTGAGTCCCTCCCTGCCCCAGCTGGACACACCAGCTGACTGGCCAAGGATCCAAAGCCCCATTCAGGGAATCAGGCCCATACTGCACCAGAAGACCCTATCAGCTGCCACCCATACCAAATGACACTCTGGAGTCCTGGCCAGTCAGGAGGTATCCGCCCTCTGGCCTCTGAGGATGGACAGGCTGAGTGCCCAGAGCAATGTCTCTGATGTGAGCCTTCCGTTGCAAGTGTCTGGATACCTGTATGCACCCAGATGCTCAAGTTCATCCATAGGTGTGAAATTTCAGCATCCACACAGCTGGGTCAGAACCTCCTGTTTGAGTTTTAGAGGAAACAGTGAAGTTAGAGAGAACAATTCACACAAAATTGCCCTGACTTCTGACATCAGTTGCAAGTCGGTGGGAGTCCCCCAAACTACCCTTCGGTTCAATAATTTGCTGGAAGGATTTACAGATTCACTTAAAGCTGTTATCCTCATAGTTACAGTTCATTGCAAGAAGGAGTAGATTAAAATCAGCCAAGGGAGGAAGGCCACAGGGCAGGTCCAGGAGGTGTCCAAATGTGGAGCTTCTATTGTCCTCTCCCACTGGAGGCAGGGACATGTTACTTTCCCAGCATCAATGTGTGACAATATGCATAGACTATTGCCAACCAGGGCAGCTCATCCAAGCATCAGTGTCCAGAGTTTTTACTGGAGTTCAATCACATACTGCCCACATAGCTGACCTTAGTCTCCAGTCCCTCAAGAGGCAGAACTGACATCACAGGGCCCAAAGACCCCAGGGAAACATGGAGACTACTGTGAAGCAGCACATTCCCAGGCCTAAAGATCACCTCCTAGTAGCTAAGGGCAAAGGCTGAACCTCTCTTTGGGTAATGTTAATTCTTCACCATCCTTCCTTTCAGGCTCCCCAAGAGCTGGCTAACACATCTTCATCCATTCACCAAATATCAGTTGAGCCCATATGCACATGGCATCATGCCACACAAGAGCTGGCTAACACATCTTCATCCATTCACCAAATATCAGTTGAGCCCATATGCACATGGCATCATGCAAGGAAGGAGACCTGGGGACAGTGTAGTGATGCACAGAGAATTGAGGTGCCTCCCTGTGGCACTCACAGACATAGGGAGAGACTGGCCGCATAGACCAGCAGAGGCCTTGAGGTCCTGGGGACCCAGGAGCCCTTCCCACAGTGGCTTCCCTCAGCCTCTGACTCCCTCTTCAGGTCCCTCTTCTGGGCTGGGAAGGAGCACAGATCCACTCCAGGTTGCTTACACTAAGGGTGGCTGTCCACAGCAGCCCTCCCCTGGGGACTCAGGTGGCTACTTAGGGATTGCGTCAGGTTGCAGAAACTTCTTTTTTAAAAGGACTCTGAGCAAGAGAACTGGTTCTACTGGTCCTTGCAGGGCAGCAAGTCTGTCCTCCGAGGCGCTGGAAGGAAGCAAACTGCACAGGAACCCCAATGTCAGCCAGGGTGGTCAGCCATAGACAGCTGGTGGGTTTGCCCATGTGCACACATGTGTGCACATGCATGTTCATTGCATGTGTCCATGGGGATGCTTGCCCATGCTCACCTGTGCCTGCATTGCGTCCTGTGTGCTCTGGATAACCAACAGTAGTGCTCATGTGAGTGTGGACGTCCTCTGAGGACTGGCTGTTGCCGAGGCACTGCATGTCACCCAGTGTTTGGGTCCACATATTCAACTGTTTGTGCAGGTGGGATGCTGGGGTTAGTGACAGTCCAGGGGCTGGAATCAGACCAGTGTGGACGGAGAAACCCCCTTTATTCCTTCCTCCCCAAAGAGATCCAGGGATGCTCCTGAGAAGAACAAAGCTGGAAAAGCTCTGAATAAATGTTTCTAAACTGAGTTCTAACTTGTAACATTGACAGTCTCGTCAACCTAAACTCTCATATCACTCTGGAGTCCTTGTGTTTAACATTTAGTCACTAAACATTTGGCGCCAATGGCTCATTTTCGTATTACTTCTACCCGACTCTCACGGATCACTATGACAACATCCCCCATCTTATCTCTGCTTAACTATTGCTTAATACCTTAGTACCAATTAATTACTTTCTTTACTAAGGGCAGATAGTTAGAAAATAGCTTTCTAAAAGGCGAAAACCACATCTTTAAGTAAAATTGTCTCTTTTTGCAAAAACGGATGTGCATCGATACAAAGAATGGTCTAATCTGGCTTCTGTTTTTTTCTGGAAGAAACCTTGATTTTACTAATACATTCCTCTGCATCAGAGGAAAAAAAGGCCATCCATAAAAAGACAATTACAGAGATGCAATCAAGCATTGACAGCAGTATTCAGACACATCTCAAAGAACATTCAGGAGAGGAAGGATTGCAGGTTTAGTTTTATAGAGCTACTTATAAATCAATTTTTAAAGTAATTTTCTCACATCCAATGAGGTAAATTTGATTTCTGTAGCCAGTATTCATATCCAGAAAACAATATGCTCTTTGTTCTGTAATTATATAATGCCTGTTGTTCTAGCCCAGAGACATCATTTTATTTATTACAGAGTCATTTTCTCCCCAGGTCCTAAACTACAGGTTAGTAGTGCATTAGGTGCTTACAGAAGAGCCACAACACATGCAGCAGCCCCTCATGTCCTCAAATTGCTGAGCACACCCCTCAGCACTTGAGTGATTACCCAAGAGTTATGTCTGTGCTCCCGGGGAACAGCAGCTTGTACTTGGCAAGCAAGGAAAAGCAGCCGGAGAGGTTAACTGACTGTTAGGGCACACCAAAAGTCATCGGTCCAGTCTGGGATTCCATGCATGGGCATTTCCATCTCTGCCTGCCACTCTGAGTTGAGCCTTCCTTCGGTGATTCCAGTGTGCCCTGGCCTGAGGACTGCAAAGAGGCAGGAGTCCCTCCAAGGGCTGCAGTATGGAGAAAGAGACAGGGTGGGAGGCAGGGAACAAGACTTGAGACCAGTCCTCTGCCTTTTCCACCAGCCACCTCATTTTGACTCCAAGCGACTAGGCAACATTTGGGTAGATGGTGAGGCAGGTAGTGGGCACCTCAGTTGTCAAACCCAAAGAACCAGAACCAGATATGGTTCCTGCAGAAAGCCTAGCTCAGTGCCTTATACAGTCCCTTCAACAAATATTTACTGAGGGCCTACTATGTGCTGGGCACTGGGGACACAGCAGTGAACACAGAGCACAGGAATCCCTGCACTCCCCCCATGGAGCTCATGTTCTAGTGGGGAAACAGACAGCAGCATGGTAAATACACAAAACAGTGCGCTGAGTGGCAGCAAGTGCCCTGGAGAGAAAGTGAGGGGCAGAGGGGGCAGGTTGGGGGTGGAGGTTACAGATGGGGCCCTCAGATAAGATTTGAGCAGACTTGGAGGAGAGGGAGACAGACAGATAGATTGTCTTTGGGGAAGAGGGGGCAGAAAGTGGCCAGTTCCTGGAGGGGGAGGCCAGGCACATTAGAGCAGCAAGGGGAGAGGGGGAAGAGATGGGGTCTGAGGGGGGGGGCTGGGTCAAATCATTCCCATAGCTTGAGGGCTAGGGCC
>NW_007732382.1:27380-30059 GCF_000696425.1 Galeopterus variegatus | reverse complement strand
GGCCAGTTCCTGGAGGGGGAGGCCAGGCACATTAGAGCAGCAAGGGGAGAGGGGGAAGAGATGGGGTCGGGGGGGGGGGGGCTGGGTCAAATCATTCCCATAGCTTGAGGGCTAGGGCCCTAAGCAAGGTTCTGAGCAAGGAAGGAGACCTGGCATCTGCTTTAAAGGGACCACCTGGCTGCTGTGTGGGGAGGAGACTGCAGGGAGCAGAGGTGGAGGTCTCTGCCATCCCCAGACAAGATGGTGGCTGGGCCCAGGGTGGTGGCAGTGGAGGTAAGAGGAGATCAGACTCTGAATACATATATTTTCAAGGACAGCCCTACTGTCTTACCCCCTGGGGACTGGGGTTTTGTTTTGTTTTATGACTTGGGGCTTTCAAGGGTTTTTCTCTGAGGATTAAACAAGGCAATGTACAGTACCCTCCTTATCTGCAGGGGATACGTTCCCAGATCCCCAGTGGGTGCCTGAAACCTCAGATAGAAATGAACCCTATATATACTGTTTTTTCCTACGCATACATACCTGTGATAACTTTTAATTTATAAATTAAGCACAATAAGAAATTAACAAAAATAACTAATAATAAAATAGAACAACAATTATAACAATATGCCAGCATCACTACTCTTGCACTTTGGGGCCATTATTAAGCAAAATAAGAGTTACTTAAACACAAGCACTGTGATACCGCAACAGTCGATCTGATGACCGAGACGGCTGCTAAGTGACTAATGGGAGGGGACTGTCTACAGCGTGGAGACACTGGACAAAGGGATAGTTCACATCCCCAGCATAGGATGGCACAACATTTCGTCACACTACTCAGAATGGTGCACAATTTAAAACTTATGAATTATTTCTGGAATTTTCCATGTAATAGTTTTGGACTACAGTTTACCTTGGGTAATCAAAACCGTGGAAAGCAAATCTTTGGATAAAGGGGGACTGCTGTCTGTCACCTCTCAAAGAACATGCTTTATTAATGGGTATCATTCTCAGGTTGATCTGTGGGAACTTCTGCCCTGGGGCAGCCCTTGGGGCCCGGGGCACTTCTCAGCCTGAGGGATGCTGTGGTCCACGTGACCAAGTAACTCCGCCAAGGTAGTGACAAGAGCAAGGGTCGCCAGAGCTTGAGACTGGCTTCTGGGGCCCTCTCATGAGGAGGAGCTGTGGGTGTGAAGTGTCAGGAAGGCGGTTTGGAGGGGAAATGCCAGCCGGCCCCAGCTAGACTCCCTGAGAGCAGCTCTGGCTTCCCCTTTGGGATGGAGTCTGCCCTGAACTGACCAAGTGGGTTTCCAAGCCCCCCACCCTCTTCCCCAAGATGGGGGCTGCACCCAACTTCCCAGCCCTCTCTCAAGATGCCATCCCATCTGAGACTCCAAGTGAAACATATTTGCCTCCAGACTTAGGTTTTGACTCAGGAAATAGCTTAGACTAGAAATATGTCAACTCAGAATGGACTAGCCATTAACTTTTCATAAGCAACTCAGGTATGAACCATTTACGAACCTGTTATGACGCAGGACAAATCAGCTATCTGGTGTTCTATTTTTATTATTGAGGCTTCCTCAAATGGTAGGTAGGAACAGGGCTCTTTTAAGCAGAGTGATGTTTCGCAGCAAACGCATGGGTTTCAGCTGCCCTCTCCAATATTTTACTGCACCTGGCACCTGGAAGGAGCCAGCATTGTGCACAGTTCTGCAAAAGAGAACACAGCTGGCTGGGGAAGTACTTGGTGCCCAGTGCTCATCAGGGGACTCCAATGCAGTCAATAGCCCCCTCCTGCCCACTCTTCCCCTAAGCACTGGCCCATTAAGACCCCATATTGGGAGGCTGCAGAGATCACAGTGCCAAGGCTTATTGGGCCGTTTCTTATGGAAATCCTGGGCATCAGCCCTTCCTGGCTGTTGTTTATGTCCCTGCCTAGTTTTGTGTTTGTCTCCTTTCCTCATAGTTCTATTTCCCTTCCCTTGTGTTACCCCGGTCACTGAAACCTGTCTCAAATCGTTGTGGGATCGAGGTGGATCTAAACCACGGGTAGGCAAACTACAACCCATGGGCCAAATCCAGCCCACCAACTTTAAATAAAATGTCATGGGAACACAGCCACACTCATTAGTTTATGTATTGTTATGGCTATTTTCGTGCTATAATGACAGAGTTGAGTAGTTGACAGAAACCACACAGCCCACAAAGACGCAAATATGTATTATCTGGCCCCTTAAGAAAAAATTTGCCAACTCCTGCTCTAAAAAGGACCAGCTTCCAGAAACAAAGCTTCTCATGAGGTGAGCAACACCCTGTGAAATGAGCAGGCAGCAGGATGGACAAGAGGGACACGTGAGCTGAGTTCGATAAAGTTGAGAGGGAGTGAGCTGGGGGAGATGTTAGGCTGGGCCTCGCGGATGAGCAGCCAGTGAGCAAGGCCTCACTTAAGGACGTGCGGGGTCTGGGCCGGCAGCATGGTGGGGAGGGGGCGTTCCTGCTGCCCAGGCCAGCACAGCCCGCAGGCAGGCAGCTGTGGCTGAGCAAGGGAGCAGCAGAAAGGAACTCTCCCATAGCTGCAGGAGTTTTGTTTTCCTGGGAGACATGGCTATCCTTCCCAGCTCACTGGATACAGAGGCCAGTCTCAGAGTCTTCTTTACCCTGTGCAGGACTTCGGAGAGGATGACTCCCTGT
>NW_007732382.1:25771-27135 GCF_000696425.1 Galeopterus variegatus | reverse complement strand
AGAGGCCAGTCTCAGAGTCTTCTTTACCCTGTGCAGGACTTCGGAGAGGATGACTCCCTGTACATCACCAAGGTGACCACCATCCACATGGGCAACTACACCTGCCACGCCTCCGGCCACGAGGAGCTCTTCCAGACCCACGTCCTGCAGGTGAATGGTTAGTAAATGGCTCCATGCATGTTGTCCCCTCAAAGCCTTCCCAAAATGCTGCTCAGAGCAATCCTCGCCCTCTCCTGTATCCTGATTTCTTAAAGAAACAGCTAACCTCAAAATATCCCATCTCCCTTGTAAGTAAAGGGAAATGATGAGGAAAGGGCAAATCCTGTCGACTAATTTTCATGCCTAGCTTCACCCAAAGCTGCCTCAGATGAAATGAATCCAAGGGCCAGTGGGGCTTCCTTCAGGCAAGCTGCACCCGGCAGCCAAGGCCCCAGCGGGCTGCTGGAGATGTGAGTGTGCCCCACTGGCAGTGTGGCGCTGCGGAGCTGGTGGCCTCTGCATCCCGCGAGAGCAGAAACTGTCCCACAACCACTGCTGCTCCTCCAGGTGGCATGGAACCACATCGCTTGTTCAATTGGGAGGCAGTATTTTCTCCATCAAGGGCTTGTTCGCATCTCCCTCCCCAGNCTTGTTCAATTGGGAGGCAGTATTTTCTCCATCAAGGGCTTGTTCGCATCTCCCTCCCCAGGAGGTTCCATGAGCCTCATCTCAGGCTAAGCCAGGACAGAAACAGAGCAGGCTTGAAGGGTTTTCTTTGATTCTCGGAGGCCCTGTGTTGCCAGGAACCCTAGAGACTAGGAAGAATTAACACCTTCCTGATTACAACATTAGCAGCCAGTATTTCCCGAGCACTTCCTTTGGCCCATCCCTGTGCTAAGCTTAGGTCTTCCCAGTCGACGTATTTTAACCTACTTTAAGGATGAGTTTCTAGGTAAGGTCACTTACCTGGAGTCACACAACTGGCAGGTATCATTCTGAATCCAGACCCCATAGTCTGACCTCGGTATCCCATTGCTGGCCACCTCAACCTGGCTGCTCCAGTCATCAAAACACACTATCCATAGCCTGTCCACAATCCCATAGCAGATCAGCACCCCAGTGAAATTAGCCTCGTCCAGCCAAACCCAGCTGGGTGTCACTCCTGTCACCAAGCAGACCTGAGCAGGGTGTTCATGTGTCAGGGAATAGCACGGAAGCTCCAAATCAACCCCAGAGGCTTTGTGCCAGCCAGCATTCAGGGCTTCTGCTCCAAGGATAAAGTGAGCAAGGTGGCAAGAATATTACATGATGAGGTTCACCTTCACTTACCTCTGGGATCAGGGTGACAAGCCATTTAGGACAATGGGGTGAGCTCAGCTTGCCTC
>NW_007732382.1:21980-24898 GCF_000696425.1 Galeopterus variegatus | reverse complement strand
TCCCAGCAGGGGTGATCCAGGGGCACTACCCCCAGAATTCTGAGACAGAGTTCATGATGTGAACGGAGCCAGTTCCTCACTCCCAGCATTGAATCGGGAGCAAGGCTACCAAACACTATGAGGCGCACTCCTCCCACCAGGTAGGAGTAGGCTGCACAGCTGGCATTGGAGCATGCTGTTTGAGCTCTCCACCCACAGCTCAGGGACTGCTTGTCTCCGCTGAAGAGGCTGCTCTTGGCCCATGAGAGTCCAAACAAAGAGCAAAACCTTCCTGCTGAAATCCAGAGAGGGGCCACTTGAGACCCATTTCCTAATTGCTAAGAGATTTAAGACTTCTCTTCCAGCCAAACAGCTGTCAATAGAGTGAGAGGAAGCATGCTGGGACCTCTGTACTTTGTGATCAGTTTTCTGCCTCATTAAATCAGCTCACTGTGTTCAGCCCCCACAATATTGGGCTAGGCCATTAGGGTGGCTCTGTCTCCAGGAGCCCATGAGGTCCCTGGGCTGGGCTGACTCCTAGGCACTTGGGGATCGCTAGTTAATTCTTTAACCAGCTTCCTCACAGGCACAGCCATACTTAAGTAGGCCCATTGTTGCCTCCTAAGAACATAAGGTCATTGGCTGCTGACCTAGGAACAAAACAGGAGGTTTTCAGAGTATTCCAGAAGTTAAACTTGCTGTATTAGAGTCAGAGGAAATACAACTATATCTGTGTGGAAAATGTTGTTCAAACTAGAATGGTCTGAAAGACATAATTACAATGGTAGCATTTACTGAATACCTACTATGCACCATCCCTGTCTCACAGATGAGGAAATGGGGGCTCAGAGAGAGTAAGTGATTTGCCCAGACCCACCCACCCCCACTTAGTAGCTGCACAGCAGATCTTGACCCTAGATCCCACACTCTGGATGCCCGCTCTGCTGGGATATTATGTTGCTGCTTTCGGGAAGAGCAGATGTGGGATGCAAGGGTGGTCAGTCCGCAGCCTCTGTGGAGTTGCTCTGGGCTGCACACAGTGGGGAGACAGAGGGCAGGAAGCCTACCTCATTTGTCTCCGTTCCTAGTGCTGAACTCAGTCCTGGTCAGAAACAGCTGGCCTAGTGATAAACTGATGAGAGAACAATACAGTGAATGTAAGCCCCAGCGCCTGCCCTCCACAGGACTGAAGTTGGTGAACCACATGGCTTGGCGTCACCCTGCTCCTGGCGAGGCTCCACTTATCACCGGGCAGACTCCTGATGCTGCTTGGTTCCCAGGAGGGAGGCCCAGGGAAGGCTGGGTCACTGCAGAAGCCCCCCAGAGGCAGTGGGCATGGGGAGCTTTACAGGTTGCAGCTTGGTGCCAAAGAAGAGTAGCTTTAAGCACGAGGAGCTGGAAGGCAGGGAAGGCACTACTGGTGCTGAGGACAGAAGGCACGTCCTCAGCACCGATAGTGCTGTCCTTCTGTCCTTGGCTAAGGAGCCTCGTGAGGAAAGAGGGAGAAAGCAGTCACTTTCACCTGTGTCATTTGTTCCTTTTCGCATCCATCCCAAGCGTGAGTGGGAAGCATGGAAGATGGCCCTGAGCAGCCCGGATGAATTCGGTCCAGGTGCCCAGCAGTGCTGTTGCAGGTGCAGTGTGGTCTCCTCTTGGTCTGGCAGATCGTTTGTGATTACTGGGCTGAGGCAGTGCCTGAGACATGCAGACAGGGAGCCATGTTCTGTGTCTGCATTTCTCCAACTAGCTTCTCAGCCAGAGGGAAGGTGGGAAGGAGAGAATAAGGGAGGGAAAAGGGGGGCCCTGGCCCATTGCTTGCTTCTCTGAGGAGCTCAGAAGACTCTGAACAGACAGCAGATATGCTGAGGAGTTATGTGTGGCAAAGATACCAAAACCTGCGAGTAGGAGCTGGCTGGCTGCTCTACCCTAGACGCAGTGCGAGCCCGAGCTGGCAGCACCTCTGACAAAGGTTGGAGATACGAACTCTGAGCCAGACAGACCTGAGTTCAAGTCCTGATGCTGACCCGGCACATCCTTGACATACAGTCTTACACAAGTAAACAAGCTCACCTGTAAAATGGGAATAATAACAGTACCTCCTGCCTCATAGGCCTGATGAGATATAATATGTACAAAATGCTTGGGAAATGCCTGGCATGAAATACAGTTCAAAGTGCAAAGTGGGGCAGACATAGGGGAGATTTGGGGTTTGTCTCAAGCCATATTTATCTGTAATTGGTGGACACAGGAGGTCAGAGCTGGTTGCCCCTCAGACAGCTTCCAGCCCATTATACAGATGGGAAAATCAAGACCCAGAGAAGATTGCCAAGAAGGGAGTAAAATATAGGCCTCTTCTCTCCGGAGCTGCCTTGCTCTCTGGCTCCTGGTGGTGGCGGCGGGATCCCATACACAGGCTGGGCTACCATTTTCTGGGACTTCCTGTCTGTGACTCTGCTTTGACCTGGTTGCCTAAAGGGAACCCTTCCCAGCAACTACTTCCTCTCAAGTTATTAGTACAACCTCCGCATAGCCCAGGCCTCCTGGAAATGAGGCCCAAACACTGACATGATTTATAACTTCACGCAAACCTCCTGCATTGCTTTCATAGGAAGGAGCAAGAACTTCAGACATAAATGATTAATCCATTAAATTAAAAACACCCTCAACCTCCCCACATTTCAGACAAGTAGCGAATCACTCCCACAACAATAATAATCTCCCAAATCTGTTTATTACTCCAGCTTGGTACTTTTGTGTCTGTACCTCTTACTTAAGGACATATTTATGCTACCTTTCACCTTGGAAATGATCGATGTTTCCCAAAGAAAATGGGCCTTTGTGCTGTGTATTCAAATGTTTTCACTTGAAGGTATTGCAAAATTTAAAAGAAAATGAAGGTTTGCCCAGGATATATTAATTTCAAATTATTTTTAGTGTGC
>NW_007732382.1:0-21666 GCF_000696425.1 Galeopterus variegatus | reverse complement strand
ATGTTTCCCAAAGAAAATGGGCCTTTGTGCTGTGTATTCAAATGTTTTCACTTGAAGGTATTGCAAAATTTAAAAGAAAATGAAGGTTTGCCCAGGATATATTAATTTCAAATTATTTTTAGTGTGCAGATTAACACAAAAGGAAGATGGGAGATCAGGGTCAAAGAAAAACAGCTGGGTCTTTGTCACGTTGCTGGCAGAAAGTGGTGATCTTCACCTTGCCCTGACAGGGCCCCAGGAACTTCAGAGACCCCCATAGACGCCTCTTTGTCCTGGCAGGATGCTGGAACCAGAGCTGAGGAGCCAGTAGGAGCCACACAAGGATGGCTCTAACATCAAGTATGAACAACTCTGCACAGTGTTTTCAAGGAGAAAAATGGGGCATAGTTGGGTGAGAAGTTGGGTTTCAGAGGGGGGCTTTTTTTTTTTTTTCCAAGATGAGAGGATTTATGGCCAACAAGAAAGATCCAGTGGAAAGGGGGAATTCGACACAGGAGTGAGAGAGGTGTTGGCAACATCCATGACGGGGCAGAGTCTATGAGTGAGGCTGGGCATGACACAAGACTCAAAACTGGGTGTTTTTCTGGAGAAGGTGAGGGGAATGGTCTGGAAATGGCAACAAGGGCCAAGAAGGACACATGCCCACCCCCCACCCCCAACCCAGAGGCACAAAGAGAAAGGGGATGGCATCCTTAGGAGAAAGCCAGGTTTTTACTGGAGCAAGAAGGTGAGGGAACATTCCTAGAAGAGTCTGAGGACTTGGCAGATTTTGCTGATGAAAGAACATGAGTTCCAGAAGGCACAACGGAAGCTTGTGGGAGGAGGGGTACCCTAGAGGCCTAAGCTTCCTGTGGAAACTGACATGATCAGATAAAGAGCATGAGGAAGAGAGTCCTGGGGATCCTGCTGAGTAGAGGCAAGACGGGGGAGAAAGGGGTATTGGCAGTGGAGCCAGCAGAGGCTGAGGCCCCCTCTTCAGTCCTACAGACAGAGGGATGGAGCCCAGAGGAGAAGATGTCTTACCCCCAGGATGTCCTCAGCTCAAGGAGACCTCAAGACCAGCAGAGGGTGCCTCTCACTCCGAGCGAAGGGGTATTGGCAGTGGAGCCAGCAGAGGCTGAGGCCCCCTCTTCAGTCCTACAGACAGAGAGATGGAGCCCAGAGGAGAAGATGTCTTACCCCCAGGATGTCCTCAGCTCAAGGAGACCTCAAGACCAGCAGAGGGTGCCTCTCACTCCGAGCGTGCGTGAGCTGGCTTTTAACCCCTGCCCATGGAGACTCAGGGGTCTTGCATGAAGTCATGTGTTTTTAAGTGAGTAATTCATTCCACACACTTGACTTTCAGTCATTTCATTTTGTTCTAGAACATTGTCACATACTATGGTTCAGATTGAGCCCTGACTTGGTCTGAGAGAGCTTCCAAATCAGAACTGACACAGAGCCTCACCTGGAACCTGTTAGGTAGATGCAAATTCTGCAGCCCCATCCCTGACCTATGGAATCAGACACTGTGGGGGTAGGCCTAGCATCATGTTTTACCAAGTCCCTCCTTGGGTCCGCAGGCTTCCTATCAGAGGTCAGGACTGAGACAAAGGCCATTCTTCAACACCAGTGATGGACGCTGGTGAAGACCTCAGTGAGATCAGTCCACAAACCATCAGCCCATTCCTTGAGTTCCCAGTTCACTGGACCAGACCACCACCAATAAAAGGACAGGCACTGCACCAGGAAGTAACTCCTGTGTGAGGTGGAAAGAGAGGAGCCTGCTCTCTATTCTGTTAAGTTTTCCAGGACTGCTGTCCACATGCCCCCAAAGCTCCCTCGGGAGCAATTCTCACATTTGCAGGTAATTTTTGAATCACCTTCCCCAGACAGAAAGCTCCATGAGGGCAGGAACTGAGGCTATCTTATTCACTGCTGTGTCCACCATGCCTGACATGTGGCTGCCATTTAATAAATGTTGGCTGCACAATATTGAATTGACAGAGCTTTGTAAAATCCATCAAGGTCATCGATATGGTGCCAGACTCAAGTGGGACCTCTTTCAGCCCTCCCCCACCCCCATTTTGCAACATTTAATATGGTAATACTTTGTAATAGCTGGTTTAGCAAAGTGACAGTTACAACCCTTCTTTATCAAAATTTCCTCATTTTTTTCTTCTAAATAATTTTCAGAATTGTTTTGTCAAGCCCCTGCCAATTGATTTTAATTGGAATTAAATTAAATGTATGGCTTAATTTGGAGTATCTTGTCTCTTAACAATAGTAAGTCTTCCTATCCAGGAACATCTCTCTCCAATTATTCATGTCTCTTTTTATGTCAACAGTGAGATTTTATAGTTTTCTTCATTTAGGCCTATTATATTTTCTGTCTGGTTATGGCTGGTACGTGAGTAAGCTATTAATTTTGTATATTTTGTTACTTGCCTCTTTACTATACTCACTCATTAATCCTTTTTACTTTTGTGGTTTGTTACCTGAAGGATATCTCACATATCATTTTTCTCCATCTTTTTAACATTTGTACCTCTCATTTCTTGCCTTCTGTTGAGAACATCCAGCACGATGTGAGAGTCTGATATGGCCTCCTTTCCTTTTTCCTTTTTCTTTTTTTCCTGATTTAGTGCTTCACCACTTTAAAAGGAATGGTGCTATTTCCTATTTTTATAGAGATATTCTTCACTGTAGGAAGAAAATATAATTCTGTTCCTATTTTATTGAGGTTTTTCCCCCAAGAAATTGATTTTGGATTTTTTTCAAGGTCCCTTTCGGTTTCTAGCAAGAGAATCAAATGGTTTTTCTTTTTGACTGTCTTTGACTTTGGGTATGATTAATTACAGATTTCCCAATAGTTAGCCATCGAAACATATTATATTTGGTCACAGTATGTTCTTTTTATACCATTCTAGATTTGATTTGGGAATGTTTTACTTGGGATTTTGGTATATCTAGCTCTAAATGATATAGGTTTGTAGTCGTCTCTTTTGTTCTCTGTTCAGGTTTTGGTGTGCAGGATATGCTAACTTCATGATGTAATTTGGAACATCTTCCCTGTTCTATGCTCTAAGAATTACCCATTTCTTAAATGTGCAAAGGGACTCTCTTATAAAACTAATCAGTGTGTTTTGGGGTTAGTAGCACTTTAAAATTTTTATTTTTTATTTTATTGATTATGCATATTCATGAGTACAAAGCTGACCATCACCACCTGTACCCAAGATGTGATGATGAGACCAATACAATCAGCATGATCATTACCACAAATTGCAATTATTCCCCGTGTCCCCCACCCAACCTCTCCCCAACCTCCCTCCTGCTCCCCCTCTACCGCCAGCGACCCTAGGTATGTTCTCTCCCTCTGCAAGTCCAAATATTCTCTTCTTAATTCAATGTTGGTACTTTCAAGTTTCCTTTTAAATGATCCATTTCACTGAGATTTTCATATTTATTACCCATAATTGAATATAGTGTTCTCTCATGTTTTTCCTCTATGTGTTCTTTCTCTATTTTTTTCATTGATCAAACTTGCCAGAGATGTGGCTATTTTACTGGTTTTTACAAACAGCCAGCTCTTAGATTTATTTATCAGTTCTATTATTTTTCGGCTTTCTGGTTGATTCATTTATTTCTGCTTCTGTCTCTATTCCTTCTTCTCCCACTTTCTTCAGGTTTACTTTGTGGTTGCCAGGCAGGCTTGTATAAATAGATGGGTGTCTAGCAAGAGGCCAAGTTTATTAACCGCCAGGTCCTGGCTACCCTTTCCAGAACTCTGGTTGCTCCACCATCTTCTCCAGCTGCCTTCCAGCCCCGTGCTTCTGGGCCCCCACACTCTACCTCTGTGCTCTTGAATTATAACCTCCTGACCGAAATTCTATTCGACTATCTATTCAACTTGAACTCCATTCCTCCCTCTACCAAAGGCAGGGTGTTGGGAAGTTTCTTTCTTTCCTCTTTGAACAAAGGGGGGTCAGAGGAGAGATATGCATTTATGTTCTAAAAGGTCCTCTGTGTGTCTCAGCCAGGGCCCATTTACTCCTGCACCCCCAGTGGCCTGATCTGTCATGAAGCCTTTCTGCCACACCGTAGGACTCTCCCCCAGAACTTCCAGCAAAGAGAAACTGAAGAAATGACTCCAATTTTATTGTTCATGGGTCTCTACAGTTTGGCATAGGGTGCTCCGAGCTCATGCTATCAAAACAGCTCTGGCCCAGCAGAGGGGTGGGATCACATCCCTTCCTGGTTGCACCAGAGTCAACCAAGGAAAGACTTGAAAGTCAGACTAAGTTGATCAAATTGTTAGCAGCACCCTGAGGAATTCTGACAGTTTCAGAGCCCATTTCTCACAATGAAGCAATGGAGTTCTTCTTTTGTCCTCTGCCCACCCACACACAGATCACTAGGATTCTCCCACCTTGCTCAGGTCCTGGGGTCGACACCCTTGCCTCCTTCTATGTAAGGGTGTATATAATGTGTTCTACACTCTGGTCACAAGGAAAATCATCTCTCTTCTAAAGTACCGGCTGCATTCTTTTATTAGACAATAAAAGCTTCCAGATAACTTTAGGAAAATGTAGTTCTCCACTTCAGGAAGGGTCCATCTGCCCCTTTCCAAAAATGTATGATATTGTTGTTTGGTTTAGTTTAGTATGTTTACAGTAAGCTTCTGTAAAACTTTTTCTGAAGTATATACAGATGGTCCCTGACTGTACAATGGTTTGAAAGTGGTTCAAATTTTGCATTTTGATCTTTCCCCAGGCTAATGATATGCAGGACAATACTCTTCTTGTGATGCTGAGCAGTGGCAGCAAGCCATTCTGTTTTTCACTTTCAGTACAGTACTCAATCAATTACTGAGATAGTCAACATTTTATTATAAAATAGGCTTTGTGTTAAATGATTTTGCCTAATTGTAGGCTAATGTAAGTGTTCTGAGCACCTCTAAGGTAGGCTAGGCTAAGCTATGATGTTTGGTAGGTTAGGTGTATTAAATGCATTTTCGACTTAAACTGTATTTTCAACTTATGATAGGTTTATTGGGAGGAACATTATCCTATCGTAAGTCAAGGAGCATCTGTTGAGTAAAATGTATTGATAAGTAAGAGCCCTTAATTTCATTGAAAGTGCTGTTTATTTTACTTTCTGGGCCCAGAGCTAGAGGTAGGAGGGAAGATCTTCTAGGCAGTCTTTTCTTCTTCCATGTACCTCCCCCAGCCAGCCTGTGTAAGAAGGGCCAGAGCTCTGCAGAGGGGGCCAGAGCCTTGCCCAGCCATGCTCATCTGGCGAGCGGGCCGGGTTACACCCCAGCCCGTACTTGATTTCCAGGACCCATAGCTGAGTCACTCCAGAGCCAAGGAGGGCACCCCTGGCCTTTCCTCCATGTCCCAGGAGTTGGGAAGTGGAGAAATAAAAGTGACCCACTGGAAAACCAATGGACTTCTCCAGAACAGTGATGTAATTAGTAGTTCTGCCAGTCAGAGCCCATAAGTGCTTTGTGAAGCATTTCCTGCAAGAAAGTAAGTCCCTATGCAATGGCTTTGTGATAACAGAAACAATATATCTGCATTTTATTCATTCAGAAATAAGTTTCGGTGGCTGTTGCTCTTCCCATGTAGCAGCTGAACACATTAAAATTTGGATGTCCTTCTGATCATATTTAGAATAACGATGACAGCCCTGAGTTACAGGGTTTACAGCCCTTTCTTTTAGAGCTTCAGTTGCTGAACAGGATGGTAAGCCAGTTGAGAAGAGGACTCCAGAATCATCTCTGGGGTTCACCCCTCTGGAGCAGGGTCTCAGAGTTGGGCCTTCTCTTACCAGCCCTGACTCTTGCCCACAGTGCCACCAGTCATCCGCGTCCATCCGGAGACCCAGGCACAGGAGCCTGGGGTGGCGGCCAGCCTGAGGTGCCACGCAGAGGGCATTCCCATGCCCCGAATCACTTGGCTGAAAAACGGCATGGATGTCTCAACCCAGATGTCTAAACAGCTCTCCCTTTTGGGTAAGAACTGCCCTGTGTCTATGTGATATTCCCATCCGGTTCAAGCTGAAACTCACCCCAGAAATGGAAATGAGAGGTGTAATTCACCTAGGAGTGAACAGATGTCTCACCAAATTTTCTGACACTTGGGTGCACACTGGTCTTGCAGACTTTCTGAGAGTAATAATAAGAAACTGTCATGTGGGTTCAGATCACACTCAGTTAATTTCAGCTGCCAACCCTTCCTAGGCGTATTATCAGGGATTTGGGCTTCCTCAGCCCTGCTCAAGGGCTGTGTTTTTAACCCCAACACTCTCAATAGCCCCAGGAAGGGACTAGGGAGAAAATGAGGGGACATTTCCAGCTAAGCAGGCCACTCCGAGCACTGTCTTTTCTGCAGCCAATGGGAGTGAACTCCGCATCAGCAGTGTTCGGTATGAAGATACAGGGGCGTACACCTGCATTGCCAAAAATGAAGTGGGCGTGGATGAAGACATCTCCTCGCTCTTCATTGAAGACTCAGCTAGAAAGACCCGTGAGTCCAGTCTTGGCTTTAAGCTCCTTTCTGAGCTGGTTGGGGGGTGTTGAGTGGCAAGGGAGGGCACCAGTTGACCAGGGCCACAGCCACCTGTCATGAGCCCCAGAAGACAGGGTAAACCTTCTGTGCATAAAGCTGGGATCAGAGAGTGCCAGAGGTGAGCAGACCTTCCCTGGAAACAGACAGGGAAACTCTGGACAGCAGACAGAACTCAGGAGCACAAGGAAGCACAAATATCCCAGCCCCAGTTCTGCAGCCTACTTGCTGTGTGCCTGGAACCCCTGCCCACCATCCCCAAAATCCTCTATAGTAGGCACCTGGTACTGCCATCCCACAGTGGCCCAGGAACTGGCCTGTGCATACATGCACACCATTGGGAGTGCAGTGGCCTTTACTCCAGGGATCACAACCCACCTGGTGTGCTAAGTGTGCTCTCCCCATAGCCACTGCTCCCCAAGGGGCCTGCAGGTGTGACTTCATGGCCATGGGTGTTGATCACAACCAAATACTCCAAGCTAAGTTTTCATCACCAGAGGAGACAGTCAGAAGTATTTCACATGATCTTCCTAAGAGAATCCTACTTGAAAATCAGATCTCCTGGAAGTTATCCAGGAAATCTGGGAGAGATGATGTTCACTCTTTATCATCGACAGAATGTGGGGAACCCCATTAGCTTCTGTGATCCTGGGACCTGATTTCAAGAATTCATTTAGAAATCAATAGGGTCCTGAGACTTGGAAGTATTTGCTCATGTCCAGAGGTCCCCCCAGGTACTCTGCTGGATAAGTGAGTGGTGCAGATTCTATCAAATGGACTAGGGGCCAGTATGTTCACAAATGGGGTCCTGAGACTTGGAAGTATTTGCTCATGTCCAGAGGTCCCCCCAGGTACTCTGCTGGATCAGTGAGTGGTGCAGATTCTATCAAATGGACTAGGGGCCAGTATGTTCACAAATAAAGTCGCTACAGTGAAGATCTAACATTGCTTCTCTCTTTTTTCCCTCCTTCAATCACCTTACTGCTCTCTTAATTCTCAACTGCTGCAGTTGCAAACATTCTGTGGCGAGAGGAAGGTACCAAGCTTCATTATTGTGTCATGCCTGTTGTCACGTGTGTTTGTGGTCCATGTGGGCCATCTTTCCATGAGATGCCATCAGCTTTTGCAGACACCAAGCAGTCCCTACAAGCAGGGCCCACATGCCAAAATGGATGGGAAGGGGGAGGTCAATGTCAAACTCAAGTGCAACACACACTGAATCAAATTAAAAATCTATTAGTGTCTTTAATGGCAAACTTAAAAATGCAAAGTTTCCATTTAGAGCCACTTGTAGCCTCCGCTGAAGCAGACCACTTGGCAAGCATTCACAGTCAGATCTGGGCTTTGTACTCTTTTCCACTAGCTGATATTGGTGTTAGGTTTAGCGCTTTGCTTATCTTGTGCTGTTTTAAAAAGACCCAGAAAAAGATGTAGATCTCTATTGGATAGCAGCTGTAACTTAGGTATGCTTTGATTGAGGAAATGTTGAAGAAAGAAGGCTACTATGATTTCTGTAAATGTATGTTTTTAAATGTATAGATTTTTTAAAATACACTTTATCAAGTAAATCTTTAGATATTTACCATATTTCATATGGTACTAGCTCCAGACACCCAGATGCCGTGGAGCTGACACAGCAAGTGGCGAGCTTCATCTGGCTCTCAAGGGACAGGCTGCCCCTCACCCCATCGGGAGCTGTGGGAGCTACACTGGCTACTCAGAGGCGTCAGCAGCTTCTGAGAGGTTGGGTGCCAGCTGCTCCTGCAGTGGCAGAAGCCCCCTGCCTGGAGCCCCTGTCGGCACAGCGCTGGAGGCAGTGGAGGTTATGTTACAGAGGCAGGACCTCCTTCATACCAGGGGCCACTGGTACTAATGCCTCCCACGGGCCAACAGCCCAAGGCCCAGAAAACTGCCTGCAGAGTCATTGGAAGGAAGTGAAATGGTGATTCCTATTTCCCTGTTTTATCATTTTCTAACTCACTAAAAACTTACCCAGATAGTCCATTAAACCAGTATGACAGTTTTCTCAGCATTCTAGGAGAGAGAGTTTTCAGTATATTTAATTTTCTTATAATTTATAGAAATCTTAATGTTCTAGCTTTAAAAGAAATGAAAAGAAGGAAGGAGAGGGGAGAGAGAAAGAAAGAAGGAGGGGGAGAAGGGAGAAGCAGAGGGAGGGGAACTACTTTTGTGCTATGTTTCCCTTTCATGGAGTGATGGAGTGAGGCACGGAGGCCAGGAGGCAGGGCTCAGGGTCTAACCCAGCTCTGGCACAAAAACAGGTAGCCCCAGCCAAGCCCCTTCCCATCCTTGGACCTCAGTTTCCCTGTCTTTAAAACAAGGAGGCTAAACGAGCCACCCCTTTCTCTGAGTGCCTAAGTAGGTCTTCCTCCAGGTGGGCATGATCTGGGTGTGGGCTCTGTTGCCTGGCATGGGCTGCCACAGAGTAACTAGTGGGGCAGAAAGGGAAGCAAGCTCTCTGGAAGGAGGGAATGGCATGCAGACAGGCCAGGACTAAGTTTGGGCAAAGGAGGACCAGTCACAGCATTCTTAGGACCCCTCATTCCAAGGAGTGATGCTGTACATAAATGTGTTTAAAAAATAAAAGCCTTTTTTTTTTGGCATCATCTGATCCATTCTGATTTGCCTCTCAGAGAAGAGTCCTGAGCTGAAGATATATAATCAACAGTGAACAACCAAGGGACGTTTTTCCTTTTAGAACAGGAAAGGTGAAATGTATGTCAAAGCCAAGACTGTCTTTTATTTGAAAATGTGTGGGTGGCCAACCTAGATGACTTCAGGCAGCTGTGTGTTTGGGAGGACAGCCTGGGGACTGCAGAGCCCAAGATGTACATTATTGATTCACAGGCCTTGGGGCATTTTCTCCAACCATCAAGCAGAGGGCTTTGAGCTGGCTGCTCACCTTCTCACCCAGGATTTGCATTTTGTGCCTGCACCAGATGCATCCAAACTGCTGGCTGTTGTGTGCTCAGTGTTGCATGTGACCCTGCCTGGGGGCCGACTGCAGGGAGGGTGTGACCTATCCATGTTTGCTCCTGTCAGGCCTCAGTGTGGGAAACATGTTCTACGTCTTCTCCGACAATGGCATCATCGTCATTCACCCCGTGGACTGTGAGATCCAGCGGCATCTCAAACCCACTGAGAAGATTTTCATGAGCTATGTAAGTTTCTGTGCCTGGGGCAGCTTCTACATCACACAGACAAAATCCTAAAAGTCAGTCTTCAACCTGGTGTGCCCTTTGATTTCTTAAATTCCATTTGCTAAATAGGTGTGGTTCCAAGGCTAAGGGAGGAACATAGGCTGAGAGTTAAACTCTCATTCCTCCATCCGGCAGCCACTTCTATACACCGAGCCCTAGGTGAGGCCGGGGGCTACAGATGGTCCTGGCCTCCAGAAGTTCACAGTCGAATGATGGAGACAGCCATGTGAACAGACACCTGCCAAACAGGGGTTCCCTCAGTGGCTGTTGAGGGAACCCCTCAACAGGGGTTCCAAACAGGGGTTCAAAACTGCTGGCTGTTGTGTGCTCAGTCTTGCATGTGACCCTGCCTGGGGGCCGAATGCTGAGGGAACCAGGGGAGACAGCATGAAAACATGTAAGTGCCCAGAGTGTCAGAGGTGCTGTGAACAAAGTGTGAGGCCAGGTAGACAGTGACATTGTAACATGCTGAGGCGGCAGACCCAGGAGAGCCCCTCCAGACCCACTGTCACGAGGCCTCCCTCAGGGCTGTGCCTCCCACAGTAGGCCTCTGTCCCTCTGGTGTATGTCTCATGAGGCCTTGTGGGATACCCTAAGCTTCTTGAGGATAGGACAATGGCATTGAATCCAAAAGGGTCATCTAAAATCCCCAGATGGCCTCCCCTTGAAGATACGCATGGTGTGTCCTCAATCATGCACAATAAATGAACCGGCGAGTAGTGATGAGCTTGCAGCCATGGAGGAAGTGGGCTTGGCCACGCAAGTCCCTCAAACGAGTCTGCTGCACTGCTGTTCTGGCTTTTGGTGTATCTCAGGCTGTTGCATTTCTCACATTTGTCACTTGGGAACAGCTGTTTTCCAGGATATTTCATTTGAATTAATTATTTTTTAGAAGTGTTACCTCCAATGAATTTTCCTTCCGTGTAACAACCATGAAACCAATTAGAAAAAGTGGTCCTAGTTAATTTCTAGCAATTGGGTTTAAATAACTGCACTCCATCATATTAGCGCTAATTTCTCATATATTTACAATAACCTAACCTGTAGCTTGGAGGAAATCTCTCAAATACTAACCAGGACTCAATTTTCCTGGATAAGAAGCTGGAACAAGACACAGTGAGAGAGTCCTGAAAGTGTGTCAGGCAACACAAGACCAGGGTGAGCTGTGGAACAACCCCACATAAGTTTTTGCATCTAGAAAATGCCCAGACACCTCACAGGAAGTTACAATGGGTAGGAGGTCAGTGTGTCTTCTCTCGGGCCTCTGTGCTGGACTGGACGTCCACAGGGTCCAGCAGGAAGCAGTGTGATGCAGTAGATCAGGGCACAGGCTTCGGTGTCTGCAGACCTGGGTTCAAACCCCACCTCTGTCACTCAGTAGGCTAAGTGGCTTTAGAAAAGTTACTTGACCCCTCGAAGCCTCAGTTTTCTCATATGAAAATGGGGGTATTGTGAGGATTAAATATGATAACAGAGAGGGGCAAGGGTAGAAGGAGAGAGACAAGTTTCAGAGCTATTGTAGTCATCTGGGAGAGCAACAGGGGTAGAGATGGAAAGTAGATTAATTCAGAGATTTAAGTAGGTTCGGGAACCCTTGGTGACTTATTAGTGGTGAGCTGGATGGGAGAAGGAAGACTCAAAGGTGGTGTTCATGCTCTGGACCTAGCTGACTGGATGGTGATGGGGACCCAGAAGGAGGAGCAGGTGTGGAGGAGAAGAGCAGTTCAGGTGTGGATGGCTGAGCATGATGCAGCCGTGAGAGAACCAAGGAGGAGCTGGAGAAGGTTCTGACCTAAAGACATAGATCTGGGCGCCATCAGCATATGAGCGTTGGCTAAAGCCAAGGGGACAGACAGGGGGTGTGCAAGTGATTTTAGATGGGCATCTAGAACAGAGCCCTAGGTCATCAACAGTTCAGGGACAGGCAGACTAAGAGGAACCACAAAGAAGATTGAAACAGAGTTGTTCTGTCATGAGGAAAAAACTATGATAATATGCATTATGGAAGACAGGGAAATGGAGGTCCCCCTTTTCACTCATTTACTCATTCAACAAACATATTTTAAGCACCAGCTCTGTGCCAGGCACTGTACTAGGTGCTAAGGATGTAGCAGTGAGCAAAAGAGCCTGCTCTCAGGGAACTTACAACATAGGAAAGGAAGAAAGACTGTGCATAGGTAGGCCAACAAACGTGCAAGGTGGTAAATGAGAGATGGAGCAAGGTGACAGAGGAAGGAGTGCTAGGGTGCTAGCCTAGATGCGGTCTGAGAAGGCCTCTCGGTGGAAGAAAGACTGTGCATAGGTAGGCCAACAAACGTGCAAGGTGGTAAATGAGAGATGGAGCGAGGTGACAGAGGAAGGAGTGCTAGGGTGCTAGCCTAGATGCGGTCTGAGAAGGCCTCTCAGCAGGATGACACCTAAGCAGAGACCTGAAGGAAACAAGGGAATAAACCATATAAATATCTGGGGAAGAGCATTCCGGCAACAGGAACAGCCAATGCGAAGGCCCTGGTGCAGGCGGCGTGACTGAAGAACGGCTAGCCTTGTGCGTGGCGTGGGGTGTGTAAGAGAAAAGCAGGGGCCAGAAGGTGGAGGGCCTGTGGGCTTCGGGAAAGACTCTGGTTTTACTCTGAGCAAGAAAGAATGTTCTCAACAGGGAGGGGCAAGAAAAGAATCACATGATCTGACTTCCACTTTACAATGATCCCTGCGATTGCCGTGTCAAGAATGGGTTAGGGAAGGCTGGGGTGGAATCACGGAGCACGATCTTGACGCTATGGCAGCTACATGGGTGACGGGTAACATGGCTTGAGCCAGGGTGAAAGTGCAGAAGCAGTAAGAAAGAATCTAATTCTAGATATATTTTGGAAGTAAAGCAGAAATGATTTGTGATGCATTGGATGGGGACTGAGGGTAGGGGGAGAAGCAGAGGAGTCAAGCATGACCTCTACATTTATGGTCTAAAGGAGTAAAACAGTGGAGCAGCCAGTTTTCAAGTGGAATGAGCAGGATTGGGAGGTAAAATTAAGAGCTGGTTTTGGAGATGTAAGTTTGACGTGCACATTAAACATCCAGGTAGGGCTAGGCAGCTGGCTATTTAAGTCTGGGTTGGGGGAAGAGTCCCGAGCTAAAGATATAAATTTGTGAGTTGCAAGCATATGGACTGTTTATAAAACCATAGGTTTCAATGAGATTAACAAGAGAGTGGATTTTAGAGAAGGAAAGAAATCGAGGAGTGAACCCTGGGCTCCCCAACATACAGAGATCAGCAAACTGAGCAGAATCCACCAATAAAGAGGGATCAGCCACTGAGGCAGGATGGAGGGAGGGGAACCAAGAAATAGTAAACACCGTCAGATGATGGCCCAGGTTCAAATAAAATGATGACGGAGGTTTAATTTCATATGGACCTTGGAGGGAACCGTGTCAGCTGTGTGGTGAGGACTAAGGCCAGAGGGTTAAGGAGTGTGCAAGACGTGAGGAAATGGAGGAACAGTGCAGGCAGCTCTCTCAGAAGCTGGTCACATGGCAGGGACGAGGAGAGGAGGAGGTCGCACAGAAGAGTGGAAGACTGGACCTGGAAGCTGCTGACCAAGAGGACGCAAACGGTGTTATATCCTCAGGGGGCAGTTGGTGATGTGGGAGGGTTTGTGTGCCACATTCTGTGGATCCCAAGAATTCTGAGAGAGGGAGGAAAGGGACACAGGAGGGTCTGGGAGAGGGAATCCAGAGATGTTGGGAGGAAAGAGGATTAAGGAGATCTATGGCACCTGTCTCTTTTATAGGAAGAAATCTGTCCTCAAGGGGGAGGAGATGCCACTCAGCCATGCCAGTGGGCATCCGCAGTCAACGTCAGGAACCGGTACATCTACGTGGCCCAGCCAGCACTGAGCAGACTCCTTGTGGTCGACGTTCAAGCCCAGAAAGTCCTACAGGTACACCTCTTTAAAGGAGTGAGGAAGATTTCACATTCTGGGGCGCAGCCTGCACATACTCTATGCTTTCTGCACACTCCCCAGCTCCTGTGAGAGGTAGTCAGACTGGAGGGAAAAGAAAAGGTTCATGTGTAGTTACTCATTGCATATTTATGGTCTACTGTGTGCCAAGCACTGTTCTAGGTGTGTGGGAACAGCCATTTACTCATTGCATATTTATGGTCTACTGTGTGCCAAGCACTGTTCTAGGTGTGTGGGAACAGGTGAATAGACACTGAAGTCCCTAGAACTTATGTTCTAGTTGAGGAGACAGACCATACATAAATCAGAATTTTAGGGAGCTGTAAATAGTAAAGGCTGTGAAAAATCAGGTTACATGTGACAGAAGAACTATAAGCCTATTTTAAATGGGCCCTGTCCCTGGAGGTGAAGAGAATCTGAGATCTAAAAGCCAAGCGAGACCCAGACTCTGGAGCAGGGGAAGAGTGGGATGGAATGAAGTCAGGGGTAAACAAAGGCTAGCTCACGCAGGGCCTCGGTGGCCAGTGGGGACCTAGAATAAAATTCAAAGTAAGGAAACTTCAGTGGGAAAGCCACTGAAGGGTATTTTTTTTTTTTTTAAAAGAGGACTGGTAAGCGGATCTTAACCCTTGACTTGGTGTTGTCAGCACCACGCTCACCCAGTGAGCTAACCGGCCATCCCTATATGGGATCCGAACCCGGGGCCTTGGTGTTATCAGCACCACACTCTCCCGAGTGAGCCACGGGCCGGCCCCACTGAAGGGTTTTGATCAAGGGAGTGACACAATCTGATTGACATTTTCAAAGAGTCACCCTGGCTACTGTGTTAAGAACAGACAGTAAGGTAGACCAGAGATGTGGTGTGACGTTATGCAGGCGAGAGTTGACGACAGCAGTGGAGGTGGTAAGAAATCGTGAGAGTGTTGATATATGTTAAAGATGGAGCCTCAGAGATTGACAGATTGAATGTGAGGTTTGAGAGAAAAAGGAATCAAGTTGTTTGTTTTTTAACTTAAGCAACTGTAGAATGGTGATGTTATATATAATGTGTAATAGGCTGATAATAGCTCCCAAAATATTCACATCCTAATCCCTGGAATGTCACCTTATATGGCAAAAGGGAACCTGTGAATGTCACCTCGTATGGCAAAAGAGACTTTGCAGCCATGATTAAATTCAGGATTTTTTTTTTTTTTAAAGATGATCAGTAAGGGGATCTTAATCCTTGACTTGGTGTTGTCAGCACCACACTCTCCCAAGTGAGCGAACCGGCCATCCCTATATGGGGATCCGAACCCACGGCCTTGGTGTTATCCACACTACACTCTCCCACGTGAGCCATGGGCTGGCCCTTAAATTCAGGATTTTTTAAAAGGGGAAATGATCCTGGCTTATCTGGGTGGGCCCTAAATACAATCACGGGTATCCTTATAAGTGGGAGGCAAAGAGAAATTTGACTACACAGATGAAGGAGGCAATGTGAGGACTGAAGCAGGATGCTATGCTGCTGGCTTTGAAGACTGGAGGGAGGGGCCAGGAGCCAAGGCATGCAAGGAATGCAGCCCTGGCAGCTGGGAAAGCAAGGAAACATTCTCTCCTAGAACCTCTAGAAGGAACGTGGCCCTGCCAATATAATTGGTTTCAGCCCAGTGAAATTGATTTTGGCTTTCTCATCCTTAGAACTGTAAGAGGATATATTTGTGTTTTTTTAAGCCACCAAATCCGTTCTAATTTGTTATTGCAGCAACATGAAACTAATACACTATGCTAGAAGAGACTTTGGGCAAGTCATAGAGCAGATAGAGGAGGCAGCAATTAAGTCTGAAATGCTATTAGATGTGTAAGTAGAGACGTTAAGTAAGCAGTTTGATAAACAGGTTTAGAGTCCTAGGCAAGAGATATTAATTTGGGTATCATCACCATGAGAACTATATTAAATCCAGAGAACTGAATGAAACCACCAAGGTTAGTATAAATGGAGAAGAGGTCAAAGTTGGAGGCCTAAAACACTCCAACATTTATAGATCAGTAAGGAGAGAAGCCAGCAAAGGGGACCAAGGAATGTCCGGGAAGACAGGAAGAAAATCAGAAGCAGCTGGTATTCCAGAAGCCAAGAGAAGAGAGTGTTTCGAGAGAGAGTTAGTGGTCACTGGTGTCACATGCTGCTGAGAGCATCTGTACGTTACGAAGACTGAGAACTGACTGCTGGATATGGTACCACAGAGTTCCGGATCACCTGGGCAGGAACAGGTAGATGATAATGGTGGGACACAAGCCTGCTGGCGTGGATTCAAGTTAGACTAGTAGGTGAGGATGTGGAGATGGTGAATATAAACAACCATAGACAAGGATGTTGCTGTAAAGGTGAGTAAAAGTAGACGAATAAAGAGATATCTGGAAGGGAATGCCAAAAGAACTTTTTAGAACAGGTGACATTACAGCATTTGTACGCTGATAGGAATTACTGCTCCCACAGCTCCTCTCTTTGTCTTCTGCATCACCAAAGTACGCGAGAGTCCGTGGCTGGAATCCAAGGGGACGCTAGCCTTACATAAAATCACTTTTTTTTTCATTATAACAGGAGAAAATGGAAAGTATTCAGGCACAGGTGCAAATAGGTGATACAATAAATGGTTAGATGAACTTCTTTTCTGCTTGCTTTTATTTTCTCAGTAAAATAAGAAGGAAGGCTATTGTGAAGGCTGGAGGTTTGAGGAGAGAGGTGAAAGTTGAACCAGAGATTGAATTGACCAGGCAAATGTGACAGGGTTGCTAAGCAATAGTGAGGACCCACTTTAGGACTGTGGATGTAAATTTAAAGTGAGGCCAGTCGGCAGAGTGTGTCTCTTTTTCCAGCAATACTCGGCTGCCCCAGTGCAGGCTCACTGAATGGAGGAGGTTGGATATAACCAGGCTTGTGGTTTCTCCTGGCAAATATGACAGGAGATTGTCTAACTGTCTTTTTTTTATTGATTCCCCTGATGGAAGAGCAAACTCTAAATAATTTCAATCCTTCAAAATTTACTGAAGCTTGTTTTAAGATTGAGCTTATTATCAAGTTTGGTAAATGTTCCATGTGCACTTTAAAAGAATGTGTATTGTGATATTGTTAGATACAGTATTCTGTATAGATGTCAGTTATGTCTAGTTGGTTTATTGTATTCATATCTTCCATCCTTAGTGATTTTTCGTCTGTGTAGTCTATCAGCTGCTGAGAGGTGTGTTAAAGTCTTTCACTATGACTGCAGATTTATTTATTTCTCAAAGTTCCATCTACTTCTGCTTTGAAATTGTAATATCTTCCTGGGAGAAAGACTCCTTTATTCATACAAAGTATCCTTCTTTATCTCTGGTAATGCTGCTTGCCTGAAAGTCTATTTTTGTCTTATATAGTATAGATAAATCAGATTTATTTTGATTAGTGTTCTCATGGTATAATTTTGCCATCCTTTTACTTTCAACCTTTCTATGTCATTATATTTGATTTTTTTTTTTTTTTTTTTTTTTTTTGGACACAACAAAAGTTTATTTCTTGCCCACATAAAGTTTAAGGTAGATGTTTTTAGTAGGATGGCACTTCTGGGCATCTCCCTGATGACTCAGGGAACCAGGCTCTGTTGTCTCCTAGGGCATTCTTGGTGTCCACCAGATCCTCTGCATCGGGCTGGCCAATCAATGAAGAGAGTCTGTGAAGGGTTATGCTGCAGATCTTTGAGGCCAGGTGTGGAAGTGGCATACTTCATCCTAGCTGGAGCTAACACTACGCTTGCAAGAGCTGCTTGTTCAATTATCAGGCATTTTTCAAGCTGGGTGTTAAACACATTCTTAAAAATTAAATTATATATACAATGAAATGAAAGAAAACAAAATGAAAAATGAAGGTAATAATTATTCAAGCTTCATTACTTCCTATTTTACTGCATTTTACTATTATCTATGCTTGAGATTATTTGTCTCTTGTATCCATAAGTGAGAAATACTGTATATGGTGGCTATGGTGCATCTCTTCCTGACCCCGTGTTTGGTGGCATCATGTCGGTACATGGAAATGAACCATAGTGGAGGTATTTACACCATGGAAATTGACAAACATTACAAATTAGGGCTTGATTTATTGTTTTGTTGGTTTTCTAGAGAATTTTAAAGGTTATAAAGTATTAATAATCCAGATTAATCAAAATCAAGATATAGCTGTAGCCATTACATTGTGAACAGCACAAAATATTGAGAAAATATTCTTCCAGTATTTAAAAACTGTTAACTGAGTCAGCAAAGAAGTTGCCCACATTACGGATGAACGAGTAAATTCTGACATGTCTTCATTGTTTTGCTTACTTATTAATGTAAAAGAAAATATTAACCAATATTCATGTTGGAACTACACTCATTCATCAATTGCAGCCATAGGTTGGCTATGATATAGGTGGTAAAAATCAATGAGCACATTCTGAAAGAATCGATCTGCTATATGGAAATTACAATAAAGAGCATTGTAAATTTTTTTTCTTAAAAACAATTCTGATAGAAGCAGGACTCCAAAATACAGAGGGTAGGATTTCATTTATGTAAAGTTCAAAAACAGACATGTTTAAACTAACATATATTGTTTACGGATAGACCCTTAGGTGATAAAAGTATAAAGAAAAGGAAGTGGCTTCCAAAAAGTCAAAGTAATAGTTTATCCTAAAATTAAGAAAAAGGGGTATGATTAGCAAAATAAACAGGAGTTGGTAGGAGAGTTCTGGGATGCTGGCAATGTTCTATTTCTCAGCTGGCAGTCACTGGTCACTGGGGTATTTGCCTTTACGGTGATTCATTACTCTGTGCAAGTGTTTTATGTAAGTTTCTGTGTATTCCATTACATTAGGCAAAAGGTTTTAAATGATAATTTTTAAAATAATCCATAAAGGGTTAACTTGCATAATCATAATAGAAAATATCACAAATTGTGTGAAAATGTTCCTATAACCTAGTGCTGTTAATTTTCTTTTTTTTTTTTTTTTTTTTTTTTTTTTTTTTGCTTAGAGGAAGATTTATACTTGCAAACACCTATATTAAAAATAAGAAAAATCTCGAATCAGTTATGTAAACTTCTACCTTAAGAAAATAGAAAAAGAAGAGCACACTAAACCAAAAGCAAATATAAATAGGAAATAACAAAGATTACTTTACAACAGAAATATATGAAATAGGGAATTAAAAAACGATGGAGAAGGGCCGGCCCGGTGGCGCACTGCTATAGTGCGCCGCTTGGGAAGCGCGGCGGCGCTCCCGCCGAGGGTTCGGATCCCACATACAGACCAGCGGCTCACTGGCTGAGCGAGGTGCGGTCGCAGCGCCGAGGGTTGCGATCCCGATGCCGGTCCCGGTCCGGTACGGGCGCGACACTGAGGGTTGCGATCCGTTGCCGGTCATGAAAAAAGACAAAAAGGACCAAAAAAAAAAAATGATGGAGAAAATCAACAAAACCAAAACTTGATGCTTAAAAAGATCAACAAAATTTGCAAACTTTTATCTAGACTGACCAGGAGAAAGAGAACAAAACTACTAAAATCAGAAATAAAGCAGAGGCATTATTACATTATCATTATTGTTTTTTGTGTGATTTAGTTTCTTTCTATTTCTTGTTTGCATTTTTGTTCTACCAGAGGGTTTTATTCTTTCTTATGTATTCATGGTAGTGATTATCATTTTTCAGATTCCAGATGCAGGATTTCCTTGAGGATTTCTTATAGGGCTGGTCTTATAGGCAGGTGATGGTGAACACCTACAGTTTTTGTTTGTCTGGAAAATACACTATTTTTCCCTCATTTCTGAAAGATAGCCTGGTTGGCTATAGTATTGTTGGCTGGCTTTTAGTATTTTGAATATATCATCCCATTTTCTTCTGACCTGTAGTGTTTCTGTTGAGAAGTCTGCTGTTAGTCTGATAGGGGCTCCCCAATGGGTGACTTGATGCTTTTCTCTTGCTTCTTTTAAGATTCTCTCTTTGTCTCTGAGCTTTGCCAGTTTGACTAAAGTATGTCTTAGAGAGGATCTTTTTGGGTTGAATCTGTTTGAGGATCTTTGAGGTTCCTGGATCTAAAGGTCCATGTCTCTCCCTATACCTGGGAAGTTTTCTGTTATTATTTCATTGAATAGGTTTTTCCATGCCTTTTCCTTTTTCTTCTCCTTCTGGAACACCCATGATCTGAAGGTTTGTGTGCTTAAGGTTGTCTTCTAGCTCTCTTAGATTTTCTTCATTTTTTTAAATTCTTTTTTCCTTTTTTTTTTTTTTTTGTCTGCTTGGATTAATTCAAAAAGACTATCTTCAAGATCAGAAATTCTTTTTTCTGCTTGTTCTAGCCTGCTGCTTAAGCTATCAGTTCTATTTTTTATTTTATTGAGTGAATCTTTCAGTTCCATGAATTCTGCTACATTCTTTTTTAAGGTATTAAACTCTTTGTAAATTTCCCCCTTCGTATCCTGGATTTTTTTTTTCTCATTCATTATGTTGTCTAACTGAGTCTTCTCATATCTCATAGAGTTTCCTTAAGATTGCTGCTCAGGGGCCGGCCCGGGGCGCAGTGGCGCTCCCGCCGAGGGTTCCGATCCCATGTGGAGACCGGTTCCCGCTCACTGGTTGAGCGCGGTACGGGCGCAACACCGAAGGTTGCGATCCCGTTGCCGGTCCCCGGTGCGGGTGTGACACCAAGGGTTGTGATCCTGTTACCAGTCAGTAAAAAATATAAAAAGGAAAAAAAAAAAAGTTTGCTGCTCAGAATAACTTTTCAGTCATTTCAAGGGTTTCCTGCTCTATGGGGTCTGGTATTTGAGAATTACTCTATTCTTTTGGTGGTGTCATATTTTCTTAGGTTTTTGTATTTCTAGTATCTCTACATTGGTGTCTGGTCAGCTAGGAGAACAATTGCTTCTTCTATTACTCTGGAGTGGGCTTTGAGGAGAGAGATGTCCTCTTTTTCCAATCTCCACCTATAACTCTCCTTATGTCAATGCAGTCAAGCGTCTGGCAGGCCATCTACACAGTGGCTGTGACTACTGCTGTGGCCTCAAGCTGCTTTTGCAGCAGCTGTGGCTGTGTTAGTGGCTGTGGTAGGCCACCTGCACAGAAGTGTGCTCTCTTGCCTGCTTCTGGGCCTATGTCATTATATAATTTTTTTTTAATTTTTATTTTGTCAATATACAATGTACTTGATTATTATGTCCCATCACCAAAACCCCCCTCCCTCTTCCCTCTTCCCCCTCCCACCCAAGCATGTCCTTTCCATTTGCTTGTTGTAAGAACTTCAAAAAAAAATTGTAGTTGTTATATCTTCCTCTCCCCCTCCCCCCAGTTTTTTGGTTTTTTTGTTTGTTTTTTGTTTGTTTTGTGTGTGTGTGTGTGTGTGTGTGTATGTGTGTGTGTGAATTGATTTATTTATTTTTAGCTCCCACAAATAAGTGAGAACATGTGGTATTTCTTTTTCTCTGCCTGACTCGTTTCACTTAATATTATTCTTTCAAGGTCCATCCATGTTGTTGCAAATGGCAGTATTTCATTCGTTTTTGTTTGTTTGTTTGTTTGTTTGTTTGTTTTGTCTTTTTGTCTTTTTTTGTGACCGGCAATGGATCGCAACCCTCAGTGTCGCACCCGTACCGGACCGGGACCGGCAACGGGATCGCAACACTCGGCGCTGCACCCGCACCTCGCTCAGCCAGTGAGCGGGAACCGGTCTGTATGTGGGATCCGAACCCTCGGCGGGAGCGCCGCCGCACTCCCAAGCGGCGCACTGTAGCAGTGCGCCACCGGGCCGGCCTTTTCATTCGTTTTTATAGCTGAGTAGTATTCCATTGTGTAGATATACCACATTTTCCATATGAACTCATCCAATGATGGACATTTGGGCTGATACCAGCTCTTGGCTATTGTGAAGAGTGCTGCAATGAGCATTGGGGAAC
>NW_007732381.1:184699-185116 GCF_000696425.1 Galeopterus variegatus | reverse complement strand
CTTCCTGTTACCAGCACAGACTTTCAGATGTTTACAGTCTTCAGCCTGATAACCACTTCAGTTGATGCTTACGGAAGCCAGCCTTACTTAAACCCCACAAATTGTAGATTTGTACCAGCCTTACTTAAACCCCACAAACTGTAGATTTGTACCAGCCTTACTTAAACCCTACAAATTGTAGATTTGTACCAGCCTTACTTAAACCCTACAAATTGTAGATTTATGAGCAAAATAAATGTTACTGTTTCAATCCACCACATTTTGGGGGTATTATGAAGCACTAGGCAACTAGAACAAAAACTATGTTAGAATGTTTGTATTATAAACGTTTAAAATTAATATGCCCATTTTGGTACAACAACTTGTGACTAAAATCTAGGGTCCCATGTACATTCATGCCAAAACATAGTGGCTTTA
>NW_007732381.1:178828-182308 GCF_000696425.1 Galeopterus variegatus | reverse complement strand
TGGCCTCATAGAATGAGTTTGGGAGAATGTTTTCTGTTTCAATTTTTGAAAAAGTTTGAAGAGAAGTGGTATTAATTCTTCTGTAAAGGTTTGATAGAATTCACCTGTAAAGCCATCTGGTCCTGAGCTTTTCTTTGTTGGAAGAATTCTGATTTCTGCTTCAATTTCATTGCTTGTTATTGGTCTGTTCAGGTTCTTTATTTCTTCTTGGTTCAGTCATGATAGTTTGTATGTATCCAGAAACTTACCAACTTCCTCCAGGTTTTCATATTTGTTGGTATAAGTTGTTTATAATAATCTTTAATGGTTCTTTGTATTTTGTATTGGTTGTAATTTCTCCCACAAAAAGGTGGAAAGACATGCCATGCTCTTGGATGGGAAGAATTAACATCACGAAAATATCCATTCTACCCAAAGCAATCTACAGACTCAATGCAATTCCCATCAAAATACCAATAACATTCTTCACAGAAATAGAAAAAGCAATCCTAACATTCATATGGAACAAAAAAAGATTCCAAATAGCCAAAGCAATCCTAAGCAAAAAAAAAAAATAATAATAATAATAACTAAAGCTAGAGGCATAACACTGTCTGACTTCAAATTATCTTACAAACCTATTGTAACCAAAACACCATGGTACTGGCATAAAAACAGACATTTGGATCAATAGAACAGAATAAAAAACCTGAAATCAACCCACATACTTACAGCCAACTGATTTTTGACAAAGGCATCAAGAGCATGCATTGGGGAAAAAACAGCCTCTTCAATAAATGATGCTGGGTAAATTGGGCATCCATATGCAGAATAATGAAAGTGGACCTGTACGTCTCATCATATACCAAACTCAACTCAAAATGGATTAAAGACTTAAATACAAGACCTGAAACCATAAAGTTACTAAAGGAAAACATAGGGGAAACACTCCAGGTAATAGGACTGGGCAAAGACTATGAATATGATCTCCAAAGTACAAGCAACAAAAGAAAAAATAAATAAATGGGATTATATCAAACTAAAAAGCTTCTGCAAAGCAAAGGAAACAATCAACCATGTGGAAAGATGACCTATGGAATGGAAGAAAATATTTTCAAACTATTCATCTGTTAAGGAATTAATATCCACAATATACAAAGAACTCAAACAACTATACAGTAAAAAAACAATGTAATTAAAAATGGGCAAAGGAGATGAATAGACATTTTTCAAAGGAAGACATACAAATGGACAACAGATACATGAAAAAATGCTCAGCATCACTAGTCATCAGAGAAATGCAAATCAAAACAACATTGAGATACCATCTCACCCCAGTTAGACTCAAGATTATTAAAAAGACCAAGAATAACAAATGCTGGCAGGGATGTGGGGAAAGGCGAACTCTTCTACACTGCTGGTGGTACTGTAAATTAGCACAGCCATTATGGAAAACAGCATGTAGGTTTCTCAAACAACTATGGAAAGAGCTATCACATGATCCAGCAATCCCACTACTAGAGATATATCCAAAGGAATGGAATTCATCATGTCGAAGGGATGCCTGTGCTCCCATGTTCATTGCAGCTCTATTTACGGTAGCCAAAATATGGAACCAATCAAGTGTCAATCTACTGCTGACTGGATAAAGAAACTGTGGTATATATACACAATGGAATACTACTCAGCCATAAAAAAGAATGAAATTCTGCCCTTTGCAGCAACATGGATAAGTCTGGAGAAAATTATGTTAAGTGAAATAAGCCAGACAAAGAAACAGAAATACCACATATTCTCATTCATAACTGGCTGCTAGGGAGGAAGGAAGGAAGGGAAGGAGGGAAGAAGGGAGGAATGAAGGAAAGAAAGAAAGAAAAGACCACAACAATATGTTGAACTTTCAGACGGAGAGAACAAATCTAAGGATACTAGAGATGGGGGGAGGGAAGGAAGGGGTTTTGGAAGTGATAGGTCAGGTAAAAGGGCATAAAGAAATATCATGATTTGTAAGAATGAATATGCTAGTAATAAATAAATAAATTAAATTAAAAAAGAAAAGAAACTATTCTCATTCCCAGTATTCCAGTTTCAAAATTAAGAAAGGTCTTAAGAGCAAAGATAAATTCTTGGTGGGACTATAAGATGCACTATTAAAACATCAGAAAAATCCAAGGTAGTGTCTCAGCAAACCATTCAGTCAGACAAAAGGCATGAGTTTCAGATCTTTGCAATCAACAAAAAGCCCTGTAAGGACCACGTTGCAAAGATTATTTAGACAGAAAATCTAAAGTAGACAAAAACTTTTCTAGAATAGATTCATGGATGGATGTGGCTCTGTCTACTAAAGTTATAAATTGATACATTAAAAAATCTACAAAGTAAAAAGAATGCCATCAGTTTTAGCTAAAAGAGTTAAAGACAATACACAATGAAAACAGGGCTTTGGATCTTCAAGTTACTATTAACAGAAAGCAGTGTAAGAAAACTGCATAGCTACAAATACCACTCATTTATTCTGAAAAATAAAGTATGACAGAGGGCAAAACCAGGAGGTCAGTGGGGGGATCAGTGTCCAGCTGAATTTCAGAATTGCTATGGAGTAGTAACTTCTATATGTCTCCTATTTTCTCTTCTTTGAACAGGAGGATACAAGGCAGTTAATCAACGCCTGTTTTACCACTGTATGGTGGGCATGCAAGGGGCACATAACCTGCCTTTTCAAAGTCTTCAGATGCAAAGAATCTATACTAGAAGAGCTGTCCTTGAGGAATTTCATCTGGGGAGCCTCGGCAACCAGATATAATTTGGATGCTAAAAACCTGAATTTTGAAATAATGCCGTTTTGAAATGAGACTTGAAGGTTTTGGGGGAGACAAAGGAGTATATTTTGGATATAGGAGAGATGGGATTATTATGGCCAGATTAAGGACTGTGGCACATGGTATCTTTCAGAGATGGACACCAATATTTGTCTGATCTCACACATTCTTCTAACAGTGTGACCTTGACATTGCTCCATCAAGAGATAAGTTTACATCATATTCTCTTGAAGCAGGTGTATGAGAGTACATCAAGAAGTTTGTGGAAAGGGCCATAATAATCATATACATTGTATATTGACAAAATAAAAAATTAACAAAAAAAAAAGAAAAAAATATGAAATTATTGAAGACCCCTCATACTTTCATAACTGCCTTGGTTAATATATAGTGACAATGTGACTTCCTGGTCTAGGTCAAAAAAGGCAATATGACTTCTACTTGGTGTGACCTCTCTTCTCTTCGAAACACGCTTTCTCTCTCCCTCTCTATCTTCCTTTTATCTTTGAAACATTCACTCTCTGGGCAAGTCAGACACTGTGCTGGGAGGAAATCCAAACTAGCCCGTGTGGAGAGAACACATGGAGGTGCCACGTGGAGAGGAAATTAAGAGCTGCATCCCTTCCTGTTACCAGCACAGACTTTCAGATGTTTACAGTCTTCAGCCTGATAACCACTTCAG
>NW_007732381.1:176590-178368 GCF_000696425.1 Galeopterus variegatus | reverse complement strand
CTTCCTGTTACCAGCACAGACTTTCAGATGTTTACAGTCTTCAGCCTGATAACCACTTCAGCTGATGCTTACGGAAGCCAGCCTTACTTAAACCCCCCTGATAACCACTTCAGCTGATGCTTACGGAAGCCAGCCTTACTTAAACCCTACAAATTGTAGATTTGTACCAGCCTTACTTAAACCCTACAAATTGTAGATTTGTACCAACCTTACTTAAACCCTACAAATTGTAGATTTATGAGCAAAATAAATGTTACTGTTTCAATCCACCACATTTTGGGGTATTATGAAGCACTAGGCAACTAGAACAAAAACTATGTTAGAATGTTTGTATTATAAACTTTTAAAATTAATATGCCCATTTTGGTATAACAACTTGTGACTAAAATCTAGGGTCCCATGTACATTCATGCCAAAACATAGTGGCTTTAGTCCTCTGCCTGCTCAAGCAGAAACTCATTTTGCACCAACCCCCCGCTTGGTCTTCTGTGTTCTACTTCATAAAAAGAAGAAACACATGTGCACGTGTGTGCCACACACACACATGCACACAGTCAACAGTTCTGCCGTCTATACAATTCTAATCACCTCCATCCAAAATACAACAAACCTTTCCACTCCAGGAAACTTAATCTTCAGAGATGCATCTTTACTTATACCTACCTATAGGATCAGTCCTCAGCTTCCATCCTCATTGCCACTGAGAAACTGGTATTAACTCTTAATCAGAATTACTAATACAAAATTTTGTTTTGTCTGGATTTATCTTGTTCTATGTAATGGAATCCTCTTTTGGGTCCCGTGTTGGTGGTATAATTTTAATTGAACTTCTCATCTTTACTTCAAGTCTTAATTCTTCCGTTTTCAATCTTTGCTCAAGCTTCAGCCTTTTTCTTTCTTCTTCTATTTTATTTTATTTGGCCAAGCCATGCCCACAATGCTTGGCTTTTCTACAGTTTGCACCACAACCTGCTGACTGCCTGCTCTTCTCACTAATAGCTGGATGAAGCTGCGGATTTCTTTCTTTTTAAAGTGAGAGCCCCATCTCTGAATCGTCTCTGGCATCACCAGCATTCTGCTGCAGCTTTGGTAGCAAAAGCAGCGTTTACGATGTTAATGGGAAGAGACTTATATGAAAACAAACTCCCGTTGTACAGAGCTCTGATGCTTTTTCATTCTGCCAGTATACGATCCCCGCAGAAGCCACAGCTCAAGGGCTTCAATGGTGGTTTTATACCCAGTGTCCTGGTAGGTTTTATGTGTAAAAATCTTTGTTTTAATCATAGTGTTCACTACCTTTTGCACCTTTTTCTCAGTTCTAATTAATGTATATCAGTGTTCGTACTTGTTTTTGAAGACATAATTTTAGCAGTTACACATCACATTAATTTAGTGGATCAACTGTAACGTACTCAACCATTCCACTATTATCCAAACAATAAATTGCTTCCAATCTTTCACTACTATGAATACTACTTACATGAGAGCCTATTTAATGTAATAATTTTCCCATGTAATGAGCAATTTTATTAATCACATCAAGAACAAAAAACTATTTATCCTTCCCTACACATATTGTCATTTTTATTCCCTGACATCTTCTGTTCTCATTTTCATTGTCACCTTCATTATACAAGAGACGACATTTTTTAAAAAAATTCTTCCTAGGATCAGATATTTATCTTATTTATATTTTGCTAGTTTTATAAATCAAAAAAATACAAATTGCTGCAGTGCATATTTATTTAATTATTGGCAAAGATAAACTTATTTTTTTT
>NW_007732381.1:174082-175947 GCF_000696425.1 Galeopterus variegatus | reverse complement strand
TTTTTTAAAAAAATTCTTCCTAGGATCAGATATTTATCTTATTTATATTTTGCTAGTTTTATAAATCAAAAAAATACAAATTGCTGCAGTGCATATTTATTTAATTATTGGCAAAGATAAACTTATTTTTTTTTGCATTGCTTGCTTATAATGTTTACTAATTACTATTTCTCTTATAAATTGTCTAGTTTTTGCTTATTTACTTTCACCCAAAGTCATAGAATTAGTTCACTGGAAAGCCTGTGTGAAGTCAGTATTGCCAGACTTTGGGCAAGTCATATTATCTCTTTTCTCATTTATAAACCTCACAGAAATACAGCATCTTAATGGCATCATACATCTAAGATCTAAAACTGGAAAGTAGTGGATATTTAAAAAATAATCCTTGATAAAAATATCATTATTTTTGTTGTTATTACACAAGTACCTTGATTAGCCCTAAGTGCATGAAGTAGCAATATGGACAGGGATCATCCTTATTTGATTCCTGATGTTCATGAAAAGACCTACGCTGCTTCACTGAATATGGGTTCTTAGTAGGTACCACCTACTAGAAAGAGTTTTGTAATTTAACAAGGTTTTTTGGTTTTTATTGAGATGAGTTTTATTTTGCTTTGTTTTTCTCATTTGACCAATCAATTTGGTGTTTTGTTGTAGTAAAGTTCCTAATATTTAACCATTTTTGTGTTTAAAAGATTATTATTTGGTCATCGCAGAAATGAACCACTGATAATGGGCATGCTTCCAGTATGGATCTGGCCATCACATCTTGGGCACGAGTGGTGACTGTCAGCTTTGTACCCCATGAATATTCATAACCAATTAAAAAAAATTAAAAAAGAAAGAAATGAATCACTGAACTTCTATTAAGTGAACCACTGACTTCTATTAAGAAAGAATTGAAGGTTTCCAATCTGTATTCATTGCTCTATAGTTTTCTGTTTGTATTATCCTGCTATAATAAAATATATAAAAATAAATTAATTACACATAAAAATATAATATAATAACCTTTTGATACCAGGGTTGTATTTTCCTTAGAAATTAAATTGATTTGCTTTATTTCTTTTGGGTTTTAGGTAGTTTTTTATTATGTAGAAATTTTCTACTGTTGAATATTTTTAAGAACTAGTTTTTATAAGATCTGAGGCTTCATCTGGGTCATTTTTATATACTTTTCATGTTATCTGCTTAGAAGTTTTTCTACATCATTTTGTAATAACTTTGATAATTTGAATTTTTAATGTTTTATAAAAATTATCTGCTACATGCAAATTTCAGATTAGTCAGTATATGCTATCTGTTGTATATTTTATTTCTTCTGAAATTACTATTGCATCTCCTTTCTTCCTTCTCACTTTATTTGCATGTTTTCCTTTCTTTTTCAAATTCTCTCACTGGATATTTACTTCTCAAAACAGAATACTGTGGCCTTATAATTCATTTTTAACCATTTTTATTGTCATGATTTTTTCTTTAAAACTCAATTGTTTTCTTTTTAAAAAATTTCCAGTGCATAGCATTATTATTCATTATTATCATTAAAAATGTATGTCTTTATTTATTTATTTTTTTTTCCTTTTTGTCTTTTTCTGTGTCTGGCAATGGATCACAACCCTCAGTGTCACGCCCGTAATGGATCGGGACCGGCAATGGGACTGCAACCCTCGGCGCTGCTCCCGCGCCTCGCTCAGCCAGTGAGCGGGAACCGGTCTGTATGTGGGATCCGAACCCTCGGCGGGAGCGCCGCTGCCCTTCTCAAGCGGCGCACTATAGCAGTGCGCCACCGGGCCGGCCCCAAAATATGTCTTTAAACTCACCTATTTATGCTAGTTTGCTGTAAGATTTGACTCTAGATAAGGTGC
>NW_007732381.1:171726-173748 GCF_000696425.1 Galeopterus variegatus | reverse complement strand
CAAAACAGAATACTGTGGCCTTATAATTCATTTTTAACCATTTTTATTGTCATGATTTTTTTTTAAAACTCAATTGTTTTCTTTTTAAAAAATTTCCAGTGCATAGCATTATTATTCATTATTATTATTAAAAATGTATGTCTTTAAACTCACCTATTTATGCTAGTTTGCTGTAAGATTTGACTCTAGATAAGGTGCTTTTATGAATTTCATTGATTTAATCCCTATTTATTAATATCCAACTCTGCACTGGGTCATTACTTGGCAGGCATGATATAATTATTAATATGATATTGTTATTACCACTTAGAACTCACATGAGTGGAAGAGATATACTGGTAAATAAGGATTGATAAAACATTATAATAAAAACCATAGGGTCCTATTAAAATACAGAAAAGGAAGCATATTTGAGAAGTACCATATAATGTTATGCAAATACTAAATATTGCTTTTGCTTTTCTTTTTACCTAATGTTATTTTTAAGACATTACCCAAAATACTCGACTCCTACACTTGAGTTTCTTCCTTCCCTTATGTTGTCTCACTCCCTATTTGATAGGACACTGGTAGGATATGTCCAAACATTGGCTGTTTTCCTTTTTTCTTTGTTCGTTTGTTCATCCATTCACTCCTTCCTTTCTTCCATCTTTCTTTCACTCTCTCTCTCATCACTTATTTCTCTGTCTAGCTTGTCTTTCTACACAGCTACAAGTTCAGAAATCTCCCTTTGTAACTGGACTGGCCACCAAGTGCTCTAAGCTACTACTTTCCAGTTTGGCCCTTATGGTATATTCTGTTTATTATAGTACAAGGTTCCCCAAAGTGGTTCTCACAATTAATACGAATTCCATGAGAAAATAATTTGAGCATCTCTGTGTTAACAAATTGTCTTTTCTGTTGGCTCTTTCAGAGACTTTAATGTGCTTTGAAATCTCCAAGACAGTGATATAGAATGAAGGATTTTTATATTAAAAAAACAAACTTGTTTTAGTGATACTTGTTTCTCGTGTCATGTATGTGATGGATTACATAGAGAACAGCTATTAGAAGAGCTAGGAGGAAAAAAGTTAGTCTGCTTTGGGAGGCATTCACTAAACTGGCATGAAAAATAGATTGTAAGACTGGCTCTTTATTTTTAAATTGGTGAGACTTATAGTTCACATTTACAGGAACCAAACCATATCCAGCCGGGTAAAATGTCTAACAAATTGAATCTCCCCCAACTTGGATGTCACTGAAGAGGAACTCACAGTGTCAAAAGAGTTTCTGTACTCCTAGGACACCAAAACCATTAAGATTGACGAGGTTGGTGATAATTCAAAACAGGATGATGAAACAGGACATTTACCCAGAGGATCTTTATTTCTAGGATAAAATATTATTAGATTTTGCATTGTTTTTACTTTAGTTTATTTTGAAATAATATCAGATTTACAGAAAAGTTGCAGAGCTTGTCTCTGCATACCATGCACTCAGCTTCTCCTAATGTTAACATCTCATATAACTATGGCGTAATCAGAACTAAGAAACTAATATGGGAACAATACTAATACACTTTAGTAATTACGCTTTATTCAGATTTCCTCAGCTTTCCACTCATGCCCTTTTTTGTTATTGTTGCTCCAGGATTGCATTTGGTTGTCAGTATCCTTAGTCTAATCTATGATAATTGTTCAATTATTCCTTGTCTTAGTGACCTTGATGCTTTTAAATGTGCTGATCAGGTGTTTTATAAAATGTTCCCTGATATCCTGATATGTTTATCTGATGTTTTCTTGTGCTTAGACTGAGGCTATACATTTTGGGGAAGAACACCTGAGAAGTGATGGTTTTTGGAGTGCACCATTGTCAGGGACACACAGCATCAGTGTTTCTGGTGATGTTAACCTTGATCAGCTAGCTAAGGTCATGTCTGCCAGATTTCTCTACTATAAAGTTACTATTTTTCCCATTCCTTGCTGTATTTGTTAGATATGACTCATTAAGTCCAACCTACACCTAAGGGTGAGGAATTAAACT
>NW_007732381.1:170002-171309 GCF_000696425.1 Galeopterus variegatus | reverse complement strand
GAAGAACACCTGAGAAGTGATGGTTTTTGGAGTGCACCATTGTCAGGGACACACAGCATCAGTGTTTCTGGTGATGTTAACCTTGATCAGCTAGCTAAGGTCATGTCTGCCAGATTTCTCTACTATAAAGTTACTATTTTTCCCATTCCTTGCTGTATTTGTTAGATATGACTCATTAAGTCCAACCTACACCTAAGGGTGAGGAATTAAACTCCATCTCCTGGAAGGAGAGATATCAAAGAAATCATGGACATGTGTTAGAACCACCATAGTATTAATAAGTATATCTGGGATGATACTTTGAAGGTGTGCGAATACCTCACGTTTCTTTAATATTTCATGCACTAAATTTAGCGTTTATCAGTGGGTCTGTGTGTGGCAATGATTACATGGTGTGCCAGCAGTAACTTTCCATTCCCCTCATTCTCCTGTGTTTGTTCATTGAAATTCTTCTGTAAGGAAGAGTTGCCCTCTGTCCTTTATATATTTGTTTATTCGGTTAAGTATTTGTATCAGTATGGACTTAGAGATATTTATGTTATTCTTTGTGTTATTACCCCAAACTATCATTTTTCATTTTGTTGCGAAAATGATTCCAACTTTCAGATTGGCCTAGGACCTAAACACATGCCACATGCTTGTCATATTTTTTTGCTTTTTAAAGCATTTCCTTACATTATGGCATCAAAAGATGCTCCAGGCTTATCTTTATTCTTTCTGTCCCAACCCTGGAATCATTCATTTCTCCAAGGAGCCCAGAATTGTATTTAGAGATCAAGATTGACTAATCTCTCTCTCCCTGCAGAAACATATATATGCATGTACACATATACACATAGGTACATGCATATATATACATACACTAATTTCTGAATTTATGTATCCATATATACATTTAAAAAAATAAGTTTACACTGAAACACCCAACCTCACTCCAGCATCATGGGTTCGTTCCAGCCTTGCCCCGTTGGTTTTTTTGTAACATTTTTCTATGGGAGTAACAAACCTGGCTTTCATTGTCTAAATACATATTATTTTGTCAAAACTTAGTGTATATGCAAAGTAATTTCAGGATGACTAATTTATACCTCTGTGAGAAACAAATTTTTCCAATTAGAGTACAGTATTTATGTACAGTTCTTTTTGTTTCCAGCCTCACAATATCTAGTTGAAATCACTTTTGTGGACATACTCTTAACCCCCACCCCTAATTTGTGGCATTACTGATCTATTCTTTGTCATTAGAACTCTATCTTTTTGAGAATGTTATATAAATGCAATTATACAGTATGTTTCCTTTTATTACG
>NW_007732381.1:155970-169976 GCF_000696425.1 Galeopterus variegatus | reverse complement strand
ATTAGAACTCTATCTTTTTGAGAATGTTATATAAATGCAATTATACAGTATGTTTCCTTTTATTACGGACTTAGATCAATCAGCATAATACCTTTGAAAAACAGAAGATGTTGAGTGTATGAATAGTTTATTTCTTTTTATTGTTGAATAGCATTCTATTGTATGGATGTACCATAGTTTTTTAACACTTTGAAAAACAATTGCACTATTTTAATTTTTTGGCAATTGTGAATAGAACTGCTGTAAATATTTTTAAACTGATTTTTCTATAAATATAAATGTTTGTTTCTCTAAAGCACATATTGTCAAGGAGGGAAATAATACCCCCAAGGGGGAAAAAATTGATTTTGGGGTCAAAAATCTTCTACCCCTCTCAAGCATAAAGCACAGATATACATATAATACATTAATAGATTCATAGGAAGTCCAAAATATTAAAATTTCATAGAAAGATAATTAACAAAACCATTTAAAAAGGCTTGCTACTGGTGTGGTAATGAAAAACAGGATTAGAAACACTGCTCTAGAGTAGATACCTACAAGTGGGGTTGTTGGATCATAGTGTAAGGGCGTATTTATCTGCATAACAAATTGTCAACTTGTTTTTCAGAGGTCATAACATTTTTCATTTCCACCAGCAATGTGTGAGTTCTAGTTGTTCTGTATCCTTGCTAGCTCTTGGTATTGCCAATACTATTTTTTTTTTTTTGTCATTTTTGAGACCGGCCGCACCGCGCTCAGCCAGTGAATGCAGCGGCGGCCATCCCTACATAGGATCCAAACCCGCGGCGGGAGCGCTGCTGCGCTCCCAGCTCCACACTCTCCTTTAAAAGTCATTTTTATCATTGTGTTTTGACACCTTATTGTTGTTTTTACATTTATCTAATGGCTAATATCAGTTAACATGTTTTTATATGCTTATTTTTCACCCCTACATCATCTTTGGTGAAGTATCTGTTCAAGTCTTATGTACATTTTAAAAAGAAAAGACAAAATGTTTACAACGGTTTTAGGGTTACAGAAAAATTGTGCAGAAAGTATGGAGTTCCCATATATGCTTTTTCTACCCTCCACCCTCAATTTCCCCTATTACTGACATTTTTTATTAGTGTGGCACCACAGATTCAAGAAGCTGAAACACAAACCGAAGAAGCATTTTGAAAACCATACCAAGGCACACAATAGTGATGGATCTTAGACGTGACTGGTGCCATCTTAGACGTGACCAGTGCCAGTTTACACACACACAGCACAAAATGTCCACCAGCCTTTCCCTTATGAGAAACCTCATGGTTTCTGAGAAATAGAAACTCCTCCACACCAGCACCAAACCCCTCCCTGATTATATCAGCTTTCCTTACAGCCTATATAAACCCTCCCACCCCGATACTGGTTGCTGCCCTCCATTTTGAGTGCGGCCCGGCAGATTCTTTTCCTTTAATAAAGCTTGATCAATACCCGGCGTTTTGGCTCACTTTCTTTCAAATAGTAAAATGGCAATCCAAAGACAAAGAAAAATATCTTAAAGGCAGCCTGGAGTGAGTACTGGAGAGATGTATTAATTTAAAGAAACAGCAATAACACTAACAGTTGATTTGTCAACATGGAATAAAATGGAAAAGAAAAGACAATGGAATTACATATTCAAAGTGCTGAAAGAAAATAAAAATCTATCAGTTTAAAACTCTATACCCAATATAAATAGCCTTCAGATATTGCTAGGAATTGAATCTATGTGTCAACCAAAAAATTTACATGTTGAAACCTAAGGGCAAGTGTGGTAGTGTTGAGAGGGGTGTAACCTTTAGGAGATGATTAAATCATGAGGGCTTAGCCCTCATGAGTGGGATTAGTGCCTTTATAGCTAGCTCAATAGAACGAGCTAGGAATTTTTTTTTGCCCTTCCACCTTGCTCCACATGAGGACACACTATTTACCCTTTCTGCCATGCAAGGACACAGTGACAAGATGCTGTCTTGGAAACAGACAGCAGCTCTCATTCAATACTGAATCTGCCAGCACCTTAATCTTGGACGTCCTAGCCTCTAGAACTATAAGAAATAAGTTTCTGTTTTTTTTACAAATTAACAAGTCTTAGGTATTTTGTTATTGCAGCACAAATGGACAAAGACAGAAATTAGTACTGAGAAGTGGGGTGTTGCTTTAACAAATACCCAAAGATGTATAAGCAACTTTGGAACTGAATAATGAGTTGAGGCTAGAAGAATTTGGAAGTGAACACCAAAAAGCCTAGACTGCTGTGAACAGTGTGTGAAGGGCATTTCTGTTAAGGGCTAAGAAAAGAGAGTTGTAGGGAAAGCCTAAATCTTTTTGGAGGTTATCTAAGTACTTGTGACCAGAATATTGGTAGAAATATGGAAAGTAAAGCCCATTCTGTTGAGGTCTTAGGTGGAAATAAAGAATATCTTTTTGGAAACTGAAGGAAAGGCTGTCCTTTTTACAAAGTGACAAAAAAAGTGGTTGAATCGTGTCTATGTCCTCGTACTTTGTAGAAGGCAGAACTTAGAAGCAATAAACTAGACTATTTGGCAGAAGAAATCTTTAAGCAAAGTGTTGATGTGAGGTCTTAGGTGGAAATAAAGAATATCTTTTTGGAAACTGAAGGAAAGGCTGTCCTTTTTACAAAGTGACAAAAAAAGTGGTTGAATCATGTCTATGTCCTCGTACTTTGTAGAAGGCAGAACTTAGAAGCAATAAACTAGACTATTTGGCAGAAGAAATCTTTAAGCAAAGTGTGATGGTGCTGCATGGCTTTTCTTGACAGCATATAGTAAAATGCAAAATGAGAGAAATGAATTAAAGATGAAATTTATAATTACAAACTCAACTGTGAGCAGAACTTAAAGATTTTGAAAACTCTCTGCCTGGCCAGGATGTAAAGACTAAAAAGGTGTATTCAGGAGAGAATACCAAGAGTGTGGCTAAGAGAACATTTTTAAGCAGATTAGTGTGGATGTAAGGAAGCCAAATGCTATTCATCAAGACAACAGAAGAATGACCCTGTAGGTGTTTCAGAGATGTTTCACACTGCCACCCCCATCACAGGCCCAGAGTGCCAGGGCCTTGAAGGTAGAACACTTTCAAGGGAAGGACAGACCTAAGGCACCCATGGAACCTCGGGATTCACTGCCTAGCACCACCTCAAGTCTCTGCTCCCTGCATTCTGGCTGCCCCAGCTATTGCTCAGGTGGGCCCAGGTGCTGCTCAGGCCACCACTGTAGGGAGTACAAATAGTAAACCTTGGTGGTGTCTGCATGGTGCCAACTCTGCAGATGTTCAGAGTGCATGAGTTGTGGGGGCATGACTGCCTCCATCTAGATTTCAAAGGATGATACAGAGAGTCTTGCGGCCCAGGCAGAGAACTGCCACAGGGACAGGGCTACCACAGAGAGCCACCATTAGGGCAATGCTTAGTGAAGCTCTGGGAGTGGAGCCACTTCCAAGACCCCAGAACTGTAGAACCACCAGTGTGTAATGCCAGCCTGGGAGAGCTGTGAGCACCCAACTTCAACCCCTGAGAATGGCTGTGAAGTTGCACCCAGCAAAGCCATGGGGGAAGGGCTTCCCAGGGCCTTTGGAGCCCAACCCTCCCCCAGTGCATACAGCAGGTGGGACTTGGAGTCAAATAAGATTATTCTGGAGGCTTAAGGTTTAATGTTTGCCTTGTTGGATTTGGTTGGTATCTATTACCTCTTCTCTGCCATCTCTCCCTTTGGGAATGGGAATGCATATCCTATGTCTGCCCCACCATTGTATTTTGGGAGCACATTACTTGTTTGATTTCACAGATGCAATTGGAGGGAAATTTGCCTCAGGATAAATCACACCTTTGAGTCTCACCCATATCTAATTTAGATGATATTTAGATGAGACTTTGGACTTTAGAATTTTGAGTTGACACTGGAACTTTTTGGGCCATTGGGATGAAATGAAAGTATTTTACATGTGAGAAGGACATAAACTTTGGGGACATGGGTGAAATGCTATTGTATGAATGTATGTGTCCCCACAAAATGTATGTACATCAGAACCCAAAGTGGCAGTATTAAGAGGTGAGGCCTTGTGTAGGTAATGAAATCATGAGGCCTTCACCTTCATGAGTGGGATTAGTACCCTTATAGCTAGCTCATGAGAACAAGCTAGGCCCGTTTTTGCCCTTCCACCTTCTGGCAGGTGAGGACACAGTATTCAACACTTCTGCCATTTGAGGAGACAGCAGCAAAGCTCCATCTTGGCGGCAGAGAGCAAACCTTCACCAGACACTGAATCCACTGCTGCCTCGATCTTTGGACTTTCCAGGCTCCAGAACTGTGAGAAATAAACTTCTATTCCTTATAAATTACCCACTCCCAGGTATTTTGTTACAATAGCACAAATGGACTAAGACACGAATAAAGAAAAAATAAAGATTTTAAACACACACACATAACACCTGATAGACTATTACCAGCAGGCAGACACTAAACCAAATGTTAAAGCAGGTGTTCCAGAATGAAGAAAAACATAATCGAAGATAGAAATTGAAGAGAGCATAAAAAACAAATAAAAGGCAATGGGAAGAGTAAAAATATAGATACATTTAAATGAATGCTAACTGTAGAAAAATAATAATGTATTATAAACATATAAAATTCAAATAAATAAAAGAGAGTATGTAATTTAGGAGGTGATTAAATATATATATATGGAGTTCTAATGTCCTTGCCTTGCCTAATTAGTGATAAAATTCCTAATTTACATTGGACTTTAATTAGTTGAGGATTCATGTAGAGTTTTCGAGGGTAACAAGCTAATAGGTTAATGAGGGGAATGGTAAGTAATAATAATAGTAATTTCCAAGGAAAGGAAGAAGGGAGAGAAAAGAGAAGACAGGGAGATGAGACAAATAGAGAGCAATTAAGAAAATGGTAGATTTAAACACAAAAAATGACACTTGATGTGAGAAAACTGAATAATCCAATTAAATGACATGTATTTATGGGCACAAACAAAATAGAAGAGATAGATGGATACATAAAGTTTGAAAATGAGAAGATGCAAAAAGATATAGTATTAAAACATTAAAAAAAATCAGGGGTAGTATATTAATATTAAATTAGATTTTAAGGCAAAAATCATGGATAAACAGGAACATAGAATAATTATAAAAGTTTCAATTCACCAGAAAATTACACAAACTCTAAACTTATATGCATCTAATAACATACCCTTTCTATTAATTTCCAAGGGTTGCTGTAACAAAGAAAGTGACTTAAAGCAGCAGAAAAGTTCTCTGGCAGTTCTGGAGGCAAGAAATCTGAAATCAAGGTGTTAGCAGAACCTCGCTCCCTCATAACATACCCTTTCTATTAATTTCCAAGGGTTGCTGTAACAAAGAAAGTGACTTAAAGCAGAAGAAAAGTTCTCTGGCAGTTCTGGAGGCAAGAAATCTGAAATCAAGGTGTTAGCAGAACCTCGCTCCCTCTGAGGCTCGGAGAAGAATCGTCCTTGCCTCTTCCCAGCATCTGGTTGTGACTATCTCTCCTTGGAGTTACTTGACAACTGCATTACTCAAATCTCTGCCTGTATTGTCACATGGCATTCTCCTCCCTGAGTCCCTGTTTCCTCTTCTTATAAGGACAGTCACGTTTGATTAGGGTCCACCATAATCCAGTTTGACCTCATTTTAACTTGATTATATCTGCAAAGATCCTATTCCCAAATAAGGTCATATTCACAGGTTAGAACTTCAACATATCTTTCTGGGGGACCCAATTCAACTGATAACAGCCTCAAAAAATGTAAAGCAAATATGGATAGAACTAAAACAACAACAACAACAACAACAGAACATACCACTTTTTTACTGATAAGACAAAACATCGTCAAGAATCTTAATTAAAATAATGATTAAAATCATGCATTCAACAACAACAAAACATACACTTCTTTTTAAGAGCACATAAAACATTTCCCAAGATTGACCAGTTGCTGGCCAAATGCAATTCTTAACAAATTCCAAATGATTGAAATTTTCAAAGCCCTTAGTGGAAAGAAGGTTTAGATGCAAAAATTCATTGGAATGCCTTGGAAAAAAATTTATTTTGATGAGGCAGTAGAAAAGAGAATGCAAAGACAAAAAAAAAGACAGAGAGAGATTATAAAATATGTTCTCTGATTAGACAGGAGTTATGGTAGAAGTCAATAGCAAAAAAACAACTGGAATATCCCATATGTTTGAAAATTCAGCAGTACATTTAAAAATAATCCATGGGCAGAAAAAGAACATGGAAATTGAAACAAACAAACAAAAAATAATGAACTGAATAATAAAAAAAATACTATGTATTTAAATTTGTGATACATGACTAGAGCTGCAATTAAAGGAAAATTCATAACCTTAAACATGTAGAATATTGGTAAGGGCTTTATTTCAACGAGTTCAAAAGAAAGCATCAAATTAGACCCAGAGTAGGTAAAAGGAAGGACACAAAGAGGACTACAGCAAATACAGTAGAGTCAAGAGTAAACGCATCATACAGAGACTAAACAAGGGGAAATTTCATTGTAAAACACTAACATTACTGGTAAATTCCTTCAGGAAACGAACAGGCAAAAAAGAATCAATAAAATAAACTCCATCATTCAGAAATGAAAAACTACAGCAAATACAGTAGAGTCAAGAGTAAACGCATCATACAGAGACTAAACAAGGGGAAATGTCATTGTAAAAGACTAACATTACTGGTAAATTCCTTCAGGAAACGAACAGGCAAAAAAGAATCAATAAAATAAACTTTCATCATTCAGAAATGAAAAGCATGACTACAGAATTCATAAACATGTGGAAAATATAACAGGAGGGCACTATGGACAATTTTCTGCTAATAATTTCAAAAATTTAGGTGAAATAATATTTCCTAAAGTATGCAGTTTAACCAAACCTGACAAAAAGAGGCATAAATAATCTGAATAGTCCTATACCAAATAAAGAAATTAAATCCTTCTACAAAATAACACAACAGCTTCAGGCTGATAAGATTTCACCAGCAGAATCTACCAAGTAGTTATGAAATAATAGAAATATTAGACAAACTTTCTAGATAACTGGATAAGAGGGAATCCTTTTCAACTCATTTTGTGAAATTGGCATAACGATATCAAAATCTGTCAAGGAGTTTGTAAAGAAGGCAATCTCTCTTAGGAGCTCAGGAGCAAAAATTCCTACACACTTATTATTAAACCAAAGCTAGAGTTATATAAGAGCAAACGTGCTCTTCCAATTAAGTTGGGTTTTTTATTATAGGAATTGATATTTGAAAATCAATCATACAACTTACCACATTAATAGAATAAAAGAGAGAAACCATACTTTTCTAATCATCTCAATTGATGAAGTAAAAAGATTGGTTAAGGTAAAGAAAAGGTTTAAATTAGCAAATTACAAAATGCGCGCATGTGCACGCCCACACGTATACACACTCTGTCCATCAATTCTTGATTTCACGTGTGAATTTTCAGAGTCCTAATGGAAAGAAGGTTTAGATTTTAATATTCATTGGAATGACTTTGGAAACAATGATTTCAAAGAAGCAAAAGCAAAGAAAATTCACTTGCCAGAACAAAACAGATGTGGGGAATATATTTAGTTAAACTTTGGGGGTAAAATGTTACTTCTGATAAGATAAAAAAGAAAATTCCAAGTGAGTCTATGCCTGTTTCCTCAGATAGAGCCCGGGGAAATGATCAAATCCAGAACAGAAATGGCTATAGGTGTTTCCGTATAGACGGCCCTGAAATCCTCAGAGTTCTTCCAGCACAGGCACTTTCTGGTAAAGCAGAACGTCTTCTGCACCAGGAGGAACATGGCCATGGTAATGTGGTTACAGCCAGAATATCTGCTGCAGCAGAAGAAGGCAGCTGAGGAAGAGCTGCAGAGCAAGGAGCCTGATGACTGGAAATGGAGCCTGCAGTTATCTGTGTGCACTGACAACCAGAAACCCCAGCACCAGCCACAGAGTCTGAGCACATGCAGTAAGTTAGACAGCTATCTGCACACGTTGCTTCCCACTCCACCTTGAAATCATGACACATGCCAGGCTTTGGACACCCAGACATTGCTCCAAGCAAGGGCACTAGGTAACCTTGAATTAAATATTGTGTTTTCAACTCCAGGCTCCTTATATGCAATGTATAATTAGAGAAAAAAATTAAAAATAAAGATACACATTCCACTCCCTAAGTTTGCGAATCACTAAAAGAGCATTCTGGGGACAAAGATCCAGGTATGGTAAGGGGACCGAGGTTTAGACCAGCCTGGAATTGCTGTCTAGCTGCAATCTGCAGTTCTGACTAGGGACATGGTCCAGGTCAAGGGACGGGCAAGGGTAAGGAATAGTAGGCACAGAGAAGACTATAGGTCTGGGTTGTTGGAAGAAGGATTTTGGTGCTGGTTGCACCATGTAATATGAACTGTGAGAACTAGCGCACTCTCATTTACTGGAAAGACGCAGAGGGTTTGTTTCCTGTGACTTTTCAGTGTGTTTCCCATTAGCCTGACAAGTAGGAATGGTCCAGTGGTCTCTTCAGCCTTGAGTTCAGCCCCAACACACAGCACTGCTCTCCGTAGCAAGGCTCGGGTGCCACACCCCCATCACGAACCTTTAGAAACATTTGCCCCTTAGCCCAGCACCTGCAAGGGGCCTCCCACTAACCCTGGATCTTAGCAGTTTTCATCTTAGAGATGCACCAAGTTGTTAAAAGTAGATCCCAGAAAATGAGATTAATCAGGAGAAACAAGTGAACCAGATTAAACCCTAATCTATACTCTGCCTTTAAATAGCTGGGTGACCTTGGGCAATGCCAATTGACTTCTTCAAATCTAATCTACAAATGGGCACATGGTCCTCAAACTACTGATGTTGGGATAGCCTACTAGGACTTTCAAATGTAGCTATACTCCTCTTTTTATTTCATTAATTATTAAAATACAGAAGTCAGTATTTGTCATCCTAAAATAGGAATAGCCCATATGTTGGGATTTAAACATAGAATAAAGTTTGCATGTCTAGCTCCCCCTTCTCTCTAAATCCATCCCCTCTGGGCTGGCATATTTTTTGTTTGCTCTGAACTTGGAAATAGAATGTCTGTGGTTCGGAGATTTCGCTTGTTTCCTTCTTTGATGGGAACAGTGTAATGTACACTTCTATTTTGGACAGAGACATTCTGTTTTGAAAGTTTCAGGGAGAGAAAGGCCTGCGGTCCTTTGTCAATACAGCATACGTCAGTGTGAAGAATTAATTTTCCAAAAAAGAGGGCGCGCTTGTCTTTAACTTTTTAAGGTGCTATGGCTAGGGATAGACAGCATTGCTGGGAATCTCCGGGAAGCTGGTTCTGTGCCTGAGTAAGCAAGCGGTGCTGAAGGTGCAGGCTGGGACTTCTGTCTGGAAATCTGGGGGTAAAGTGGGAACCAGCAGTTTCTGGAGGAGGTGCTGCAGCACGCTCCGTAGAGAGGGTGGGTTACAGAGCCGAGGGCTCTCGCGTCGAAGACAGATGGGCTGTTGCAGACTCAAGGACGGGCAGAGTGCTTCCACCACCAAAACTTGTGCCACATTACCTAAAAAATAATTTGGCACAGAATTATGAGAATGAGCAACATTTTAACTCTTCCGATGCTGGTTTCTTTGAGTATCCTTGGGCAGAGTGTGCAGTGAAGAGCATGAGGGTGTCAGAATTACACTGGGGTCACTAGCTGTGGGGACTTTGGGCATGCCACCTCTCTGATCTGAGCTTTGTTTTCTATGTGGTGGGAATGAAAAATACTAATAATGTGCTGTGCAGATTAAATACAGGAAAAAAGTAGTACACACCTGGAAAGTGGAAAGTACAGTGTGGCTACTTTTGTCATACAGTGGTTATTGTTATTATGAAAATAAGATGGCATCCTCTAGGAAAAATTAAGACCACCCAACTGTGCACTTCATTCCTGATTGTCAGTTTCGATCAACCTAAATAGGATAATGACTCTTCTCCTCTATTGTTTTTACTAATCAACCAACCACTGCTCGGGAAATACAATGTATTTTTCCTTTCTTCTAACATGTGGTTAGCTTGCTGAATCCAGCTGTGTAATGTGGAGTCTTCACAGGCTGTATTTAAGTGCAGGTTTCATTTCAGAACACACACATACATGCACACATGGGTATGAAATTGGAAGCATTGATGTAGGCTTTAATTCAACTTCTCTCATTCTGAAGATGAGGAAACTAAGACACTGAGAGTTGAAACACAGTCAGAGGTCCTCAGATTTGGAAATGACCTAAAAAGAAGCAGTTATCAGATTGTAAGTTGCATTTCTCCTACAACATCCCTGAGAAGCCTATTTCTTTCCTATGTTTATCCATCTCTAGAAAACTGACTACCACAGAGGCCAGCCCACTGTCCATAAGATCTCAGAAGGTGCAGGGGTTTCCTTTTAGTATGGGATGGAAATGCAACTCCCTGAAGCTTTCACTGTCCTTCCAGCTCTGGGTTCCATGAAGAACAGGTTGGATCCTTCTGCCTGTGATTTCAGGATAGCACCATGCTTTGATGAGTCTTTCCTTTGCTGAGGCCTTTCATTGGCACCTTTTGCATTGTGGCTGATGCTCTGAACTGGCACACAGTGTCACAACCAGACAAGTATGGGATGGAAATGCAACTCCCTGAAGCTTTCACTGTCCTTCCAGCTCTGGGTTCCATGGAGAACAGGTTGGATCCTTCTGCCTGTGATTTCAGGATAGCACCATGCTTTGATGAGTCTTTCCTTTGCTGAGGCCTTTCATTGGCACCTTTCGCATCGTGGCTGATGCTCTGAACTGGCACACAGTGTCACAACCAGACGTAGCCAGTGGGGACTTAACAGCGGAGGAAACCTGTGAGTTCAGGTCTCTGATTTGTGGAGTGAAGATAACAGCCTCCATCTCACAGGCACGTAGTGAGAAGGTGCAGCAAACTCTTGTGTTTCTTTGCCTCCTCCCCTTTCTGAACTCACATGATTTAACCAGAAATGTATTTTTAGCTGAACTGTGGAGGGATGATGGGTGGAGATTCAGGAGTTAGGTCTTTCCCATGACTGAGGATAAAGCCCCAAATTAAGAAAATGAGAAAGCGAGAGAGAGAGAATCGTTATGTTGCATTCACTTTTTTTCAAAAACGGTTGCATAATTACATTGCCTCAAATCTATAATTAAAAGTTATAATTCTTATCTCATTATACCAGTTTTGAGCTTTAACAAATTTTAAATTTAAGCAATCTGTTTATCGCCTATTATGCTTATAAAAATAAGGAAAAAAATACAATATACCTGCAATTTAAGTAGCGATTGTTTTGAATGATCTCTCCTTCCCTCACCCCTAGCTACAAGGTAAAAGTAAGATTCCAGAGTTGTAGATACTCTCCATTGCTCGGTTATGTGCTCCTCTTTTTCTAAAAGTCACAGAAAATAAGCCCTTAGCAAATGACTTGAATATTTTAATTTTTTAAACAAACATTGTTGATGGTCTATCAAGCACCAAACACCATGATGATGGCATTGGATTTCTCTTCCCTTCCTCTTGTAATACTAACGTTATCCCATGGTCTGAGAATGATAAGGGTCCCTGCAGCTGCTGGACAGTATAAAGTGCACAGGACAGGAGATGGGACACAGTTCCTTTCCTTTCCTCTGCAGCCTGAGTCCCGGTCTGGGTCAAAGACTCCCACCCAGGATGGGTCAGCGTGGGGTGCGCCAGGAGTTGATTTAGGAGGAGTTCTGGCTGCACAGCCAGGCAGGCTGGGCATGCACAGGCTCTGGAATGTGCTAGTGGACTTCTCCCAGAGCCCTGCGCCAGTCAAAGCAGACAGATTGCTCCTAAGCAGTGAGGTCCTAGGGCCAGGGGACTGCAAAATGTGGAGCAGCATTTGCTAACGCTGAGGGGAGGTCTCAGCCCATCAGCCCAATTGTCTGCTCCCTAACCTCAAGGTCCTGTTCCTACTCAGAGAAGATGCTCGCACAGGGGGGCCGAAGATGAATTATTTAGTGTCAGTAGAAGGTGGTATTTTTGATGACGAAGAGTTTCACGCAACTGCTAAGTGTTATTATAATTAGGGAGCTAAGCAGTTACATTTATCCTGCATCTACTAATTAGGCAGGAAAGTAAATTAATTTTTCCCTATCCATGCTCATTTTGCTTGTTGTTTATTTTTATATCAAATACGAGGAGAAAGCCTTATGTGTTTCAGTATGGATTACATATGCTGTACTCCTCTGTCCAACCAATTTAGATAATGCTGGATCCACCCTAGAGAAGTTGCATTTGGGGGAGTGGTGGGAGGGGGAGATAAGGCCTCCTTGTCTAAGTGAGTTATAAATAGCGAGCTAATAAATAGAAAATTCCAGCTGCTGTTGGGGGAAAAATGTGTTTTTGGTTTTTTTCCCCCCTCCTGTTACTGTATAATTAGCATGAGTCACCGTCCTCTCACTGGGAGTGTGTGACAGGGAGAAAGAGGAGGTGTGGAGGAGGCCACGGGAATGGGCTGTACCTGGGTCTGTGGAAGGTGCTGCTCTTCATTGAGTTTCCCAGAGTCAGGAAACTGGGAGCAAATGGTGCGCATACAGCTCTCTGGACCTTGCAGGTGGGATGAGCCAGGAGCAAAGGAACATCATCGTTCATCGGAGCCTGCAAACAAGACGCTGGGTGCATGTACAGGATGTGTAATGCCCGCATTTTGTTTCCTCTTTGAGGCCCCCTTCCACAGGAGATAATTAATTGCTGCCAATCCGTGGTCTTCCCACACTTTTCCTTGATGCATGTCTTTGGTGGTGCCCAGGCTGCAAATGCTGAGACATCTTTTTCTATCTGGCCTGCAGTCACGTTCGCAAAGAGAGGCCCGGCCTCTCAAATCTAGCTGTCTGAGCAAAACCTGCTCTGTTCTGAGGTGTTGCTAGAGTGGGTGTTACTCTTGGGCTGACGGGAGATCGTTCTACTGCTCAGCACTGCCCTCCCTGTTTGCCACTCTATGTCCCCACTCCACACACACATAGACACTTGTGTGAAAACAGCTGGTCTCCTGGAACCATCGGGAACTCCATTGGACTGCCTCAAGTCTGCTGCCTGGACATACCCCACCCACTTCTGCTCTACGATTGCTTTGCCATGTTGGAGCACTAAGCCACTCCAAGACAGGGCACAGACTAAGATGGGGCGAGCGAGGCACTTAGGGCACAAAATTAAAGGAAGTGCTCATTCTCAGGTGCTGATCCTGCACTCCTGTGTCCCTGAGAGCTAGAGCCTCCTTAAATCACATGCTCTGGGTGCCTGACTCCCCTTACCCTAGCACCTGCTCTACTTTAGGGCTTCCCATGCTTTACTCATAAAAGAGCTGCTGTGGGCCAAATAATGGCTCCCAAAGATGTCTGGGTTCTGATCTCTGCAACCTGTGAATATGTTACCTTATATGGCAAAAGAGGTTGTGTTGATGTTGGTTACGGACCTTGAGACGGGGAGATTGCCCTGGATTATCTGGGTGGGCTCTGAATGTATTCACAAGTGTCCTTATAAGAGGGAGGTAGAGGGACATTTGACTACAGGGACAGAAGAGAAGAAGGCAATGTCATGACCTTAGCAGAGAGAGCTGTGGGCTTTGCAGATGCAGGGAGCCACCGTCCAAGGAATGTGGACAAAGCAAGGACACAGATCCTCCCCTGGATCCTCTGGAGTGAGTGTGGCCCTGTTGACACTTTGATTTTGACCTGTTCTGGGAACCAGAATTATAATTGAACAAATGTGTTTTCTTTTAAGCCACAACTTAGTGTCCAGCAGACACAGGAGGTTAATACAGGAGCCCAGTTTCCTTGTACACTTGAATTCCCCAAACTGCAGTGCAAACATGCACTACAAGCTGCAAATAGGTTAGAAGGCCACCGACTACTCAGTCACACACACCACAGTCTAATTTTCGGCTTCCCCTCAGACTCTGACTTCCA